>NW_008669632.1:3258-45265 GCF_000695815.1 Acanthisitta chloris
GGTGGATTCACCATCCCTGGAGGTTTTCAAGACGAGACTGGATGTGGCACTTAGTGCCATGGTCTAGTAACCATGGTAGGGTTGGACTCGATAGTCCTTGAGGTCTCCTCCAGCCCGGTTGATTGTATAATTCTATGAAATAATGTTTTCTTTCAAAACATACAATTCAGTAAAGCTTTTGGGTTTTCCATCAGGCTAACATAATCAACTTTCACTAAATTGGCCTTCTGGCCTTAGAATCTATTGCTTGGGAATTATGTTATCTCAAGCTGAATATATTTTCTTATTTTTAATCATTACATTTCAAACTAATCAACTTAGCTTTACCGGAACAAAGAGGTAACATTTCAGTTATTTTTCGGTTATTATTTTCACGGTCTGTGCCCTGTTCATAACAGAAGTGGTCTCGATTGTGGAAGCTGCTTTATTTTGTATGTAGAATTCAAGTGTTACTTTTCCTCTGAAACACATGAGGGCAGCAAAGGATTTCTGAAAAGGCAGTTGCAAACCATGCAGCTTTCATTTTTATTTTCATTAAATAAATCTCAGACAAACGAAAAATTCCCTCCTATTCTGGGAAAATAGATACATCTCTATTTTGCAATAAAAATTCTGTATTAAATAGCAAGAGGAAAAGGTGTGTTTCTCCTGGATTTGCACTCTGTGTACTACGTAGATGTGTTCAAGAGGAGAGTTAGAAAAGTTGTCTCCTCTGCAGACTGTCTCAGGGAGAAAAAGGTGTCACAAACAGTCAAAGATAGGCAACTGACAGCCAAAGTGTTTCAGAAGGCTTTATTTTGTGCCTGTGCTTAGATGAACAAAACCCCACCAAAGTACACAGAGAGCTTTGTCTCTAGGCATCCAGTCCCTGCTCAGTTTTGAATTATTTCAGTGTTAATCTAGCTATGCTTCATTAAGATAAAAGGAAATACACTTGTAAAAATAATATCAGAATCAGTCCTATAGAAAGAAATAGGTCATAAAGGTTGTTTATTTGGTGGGGGTTTTTTTGATTCGTGTTGGTTTATTTGGTTGGGGTTTTTTTAAAGGCTTTTTTGATACAATTCTTATTGATTCATTGTCAAAGGTAAGACACATTAGTTACACTGGTTACCTCAGACAGGTGTTGTCTAGCATTTGATGCCTTATGGTTGTTGTTTTTTTCTTTTAGAAACTCTGATTTAGAATTTTATAATTGTAAATGATTATTTTAAAATATTTTAAATGACATTTTACATATATCTATACCACTCTGGCTATTCATTGGAAGTATTTGATGAGCTGAAACAATGCATACTCAAGGAAGAAGCTATAATAAATATATATTTAGGAACCTCTAAAGTCATTGTAAGATGTGTTCTTTAAATTAGGACATTCATTTATAGCGAGAATTTGCTTTTCATCATGTGCAAAACAACTGTTTCTAAAATTACTTGTAACACAGCAGTGTAATTAGTGAGTGGATTTTTACAGTATCACAGGGTCAGATTGAAAGAGAGCATTAATTTTACTAGTCTGTTTTTTTATTTGTTGTTTTCTTTTGTTTGGAGTTTGTTGTTTTTCCACCAGTGTTTTTTGGCATAGCTCTTTGAAATAGTTAATTGAGTCTTGCTAGACAGTTTAGTCTCAGTGCCCTTTGGACTCTGTGTTTATAAGTATCATAGCAAACAGGGCAAAATGCAATAAATTACTTCCGAGTTGGAGCCGGGGCTGCTGAAGATGGGTGTTGCTGCTGCTAAGGGAAGTAAAGTGGTGTGTTAATGGATTTTCAGGTAGGAGGGATGCCTTTATAGTGCTTTGGTAGGTATCTACATAGCAGCAGTTTGGAATTCTGCCTTTTGTATGCATAGAAGATGTTTAACAAATGGAAAATAAATCCATTTGTATTGTGCAGTCCTTACCCTCAGAGAGAAATAATCTAAATCCAGCAGATGGAGCTGAGTGCCTTTACGTTAAAAGGCTAGCTGGAAAAAAATATTTCAGGATAAGTTCAAGGATTTGCTTATTTAGACCTTGCAGAGGTGTTGTTAGCTAATATAATTGTACTGGTAACAATTATTCAATATAAGCAAAGCAAATGAGAATTGCAGTCTTGGGGTGAAATCTGTTCCTGTTTAAGAAAGTGTGAGGGTAAATGTGTGGTGTTGCTATAGCTAATGTTCAGAAGTTTTCTTTTCTGAGCCTCAAGGTAGACTTTTTGAAATCTGTGAGAAGCAGAGAAAATTACACATGGTAATAGTTGGATTTGCAGGAATAAGCAAACTGTGCAAGGGGTTGCCTCAGCTAGGTCATGATAAATGTCTGTGTTGGCCATGAAGTCTCTCCTAGCAGAATGACCTTTCTTTGCAAATAATGAAATGACTGTAGGATCTGCTTCTCAAAACTGACTCTTGTGTATCTCACCTGAATGTGCTAAATACCAGTAAGTCTCTAGCTCTTTTAAAAATCTTTTTCTCCAATCTTGTCAGTAAGGGGTGAATTATGAATAAGGAAGGCTGGCAGTGGAGCTAATAATTCAAATCAAACAGTGAACCAAAAATTGAAAATGCAGAAAGTAGCAACACCTATTCTGAGTGAGTCTGAAGTAAGAAGTCTTGACAGTTTTAGTGAGCTGAGAAATGGCTTTTCTCTGAGAAATCAGATTTGCTGATAGTCTGATTTTCTCTGTCTTCATTGCCAGCCCCATTTGTCAGTGTGTCTATAAATTGACATTAAGTATTCTCAGCTGAGAATTTCTCAGATCCAGGTCATTCAAGTCTTATTTTTCTGTTGGCTTTTTTTTCCTTTATAATATTTCAATATAGCCCCAAAATGAGTTAAGTGGTTAGCCTTTCAGGAAGAAACTCAGACAATATTTGGTGCAGCCTGGTGTAAAGGCACAGGCACTGATAAATTTTGGTTCACTGTAATTGTTCTTATTTTGTCAATCAACCTGTTTAACCATGAGGTGTGGACAAAGTGCTCATATGTGGAAGTAATGGTATTTTGAAGAATCTGCTTTGCTGGCAGAGGAACCTAGCAAGAGGGTAGGAGGGCTTATGAAATTGACATGAAAAGAGAAACTTAAAAGAACTGGGTTTACAGTCACATTGACAAGATTCAATTGTGACTTACTGCTATGACTATAATATTATTGTAGTTATATTTTGTCCCTATAGTGGTTTTTATCCATAGAAGTACAGTGCTCTTTGTGGGAAGGTCAGCAATGTAAAACTAATGTCAAATTTGCACCTCAAGCATGAGGTCTATATCCATGACTAACCTGTGCACATAAATAAGAGATCTGTTTTGCTTCAGTGGCTGACTTCAGTCATACTCAGATTTTGTTGTTTATGTGCCACATACTGTTAAAGTCTGGCATACAGTAAAATCCTTGCAAGAACACATGCTATTTTTATTGTGTAAAGTTATGGAGGAAGGTTGACTTCCTTTGTTGCTTTAGGCTTTGTTCTAACACAGGCTTTTATGCAAGAGGCATGGCTGTCCTGCCTCCCTGCTGCTGCTTGTGTGAAATTCACTTCCTCGTTGCTACCATTTCCATACATGCTGCTAAAGAGGCTGAGCTTTCCTGAAGTCTTGCAGCTCTTACAAGCTAGAGGGATATGACCCAGCTGCCTGTTGTAAATGGTAGGATTAGTATGCAGGAAAATAGATTTCAGGGAAAGAAGTATAGGACTGTGCCCTTGTTTACCTCTTTTGTGACCATGGAAAGAACATAAGCTGCCATGGTTGTCATCTTTGGTCTGTGTCTACAGCCAGTATAATAGTGCTATGTCATGATCCTGGTATCTTTAATCATAGAATGGGTAAGATTGGAAGGAACCACTGTAGGTCATCTAGTCCAACCTCACTGCTCAAGCGGGGTCCTGTAGAGCAGATTACTCAGGATTGTGTCCAGACGACTGAATACCTCTAGGGAAGGAGACGCCATGATCTCTCTGGGCAATCTGTACCAGTGTGTGATCACCCGTACAGTAAACTTCTTCCTCATTTTCAGGTGTAACTTCCTGTGTTTCAGTTTCTGCCTGTTGCCTCTCCTTCTATTGCTCAGCACCATCGAGAAGAACCTGGCTCCATCCTCTTGACACCCTCCCTTCAGATACTTGCAGACGCTGATGAGGTCCCCTCTCAGACATCGGTTCTTGAGGCTGAACAGGCCCAAATCTCTCAGCCTTTTGTCATAAGAGAGGTGGTCCCATCCCCTCATTTTCTTCATAGCCTTCCACTGGACTTGCTCGAAGAGCACCACGTCTCTCTTGTACTGAGGAGCCCAGAACTGTATGCAGAACTCCAGATGCAGGCTCATCAGAGCTGAGCAGAGTGGGAGGATCATTTCCCTTGACCTGCTGGCAATGCTCTTCCTAATGCCCCTCAGGATACCATTGGATGCCTTGGCCACCAGGGCACACTGCTGGCCCTTGAATAGCTTGCTGTCCACCAGGATCCCCAGGTCCTTCTCTGCAGATCTACTTTCCATCAGGTTTGCCCCTAGCTTTTACTAGTGCCTGGGGCTATTCTTCCCCAGGTGCAGGACCCTGCACTTGCCTTTGTTGAATTTCAGACAGTTCCTCTCTGCCCATCTCTCCGGGCTGTCAAGGCCCCTCTGAAGGCCTGCACAGCACTCTGTGATACTCACCACTCTTCCCACGTTTGTGTTGTCAGCGAACTTGCTGAGGAGGCATCTGCCCCCTCGTCCAAGTCATTGATGGATAAGTTAAACAATACTGGACCCTGTATCAACCCCTGTGGGACACCACCACTTACAGGCCTCAAACTAAACTCCATATGGCTGATCATAACCCTCTGAGACCTGCCATGCAGCCAGTTCTCAATCCACTGCATTGTCCACTTGTCCAGCCTGTGCTTCCTGAGCTTGCCTATGAGGATATCATGGGAGACAGGGTTAAAAGTATTGCTGAAGTCCTGTGTCCTTGAGTGGTGGTGCAAATGCGCCTAAGGAATTTCCATCTTTGTTTCATTCCACTTTGCCTGTGTATGCAGTATATGTGACTAGAAGAGCAATGCTTGAGCATTTTTGATCCATTTTACTTGTGTCCATTTTAACTTTTATGGTGTATTCTAATATCAGTTTGCTTCTTGGCATTTTTTTGTTTTTGTTATGAAACCTTCTACAGACTTTGGTTAAGATGTGTATGTGCATTTGAACAGATGAACGTGTTCAGACAGTAAATATTAATCAATATTGAAGAATTTTCAAATATTTTAAGTTAAAATTGCAAGCACTTAGATCATGGAGTTGCTGTTGAAGATATCCTATGGATATTTATTAATTAGATGTTGGAAGAAGTTCCTTGCCCTTTAGCAAGTGAAATTAACTGGATGATGGATCAGGACCTTTTGCTTTATTTCCGTGACTCAATGATTGTTTTTCCACTAGAAACCCTTCCTTATTCTGAGCTATTTGCTGTTCAGTCAAAGAACAGATTTTTCTATTTAGAAAGAAAAAAGTGCAGTAGAAATATATCATTTATACTTATTATACTGATGAAAATTTGGAGACAAGGAAAAGGTAAAAATACTTCTGTTATCCAGAAAGGCAAAATCTTTTAGGAATCATAAAGGTTTCCTTTCACTTAATGTAATAATTTTTAAAATTATAATTTGAACATATTTTGAAGTTAGGCGGTCATAGGAAAATAAATTATGCCTATGTAGGGTCAGTAGAGCAAATCAATGCTGGGCTTGTAGTTGCTTATACTTTAGGTGTTTGGTTTTTTTTACTTTATTGTTATTTTAACATAATTTCAAATAAATGTTGATTGTTCAATTAAGCCTATGCTATTTCAAAACTGTAAACAAAAGTATAGTTTCACTATTATTCTGTAGTGCTAGTGGTGGTTTTAGATAGTGTAAACCAGGAGGAGCCCTGTTTGACTGTGGAATTATAGACATGCAAAATTAGTGCCATGGTGAGCACAGCTGAGCCCTGTATATTTATCTTACTTATGGACTTTGAACTTGTGTCTACAGCTTGTCAGGGGAAGGGAGAAATCCTATTACAGCTTCTAATTTTCTTCTTACACACCAGTACTGTTAGCTTCCTGTGTAAGACCATACATGGCAGTGCAAGTAGAGTTTCCCAGATGCTTGAATTACATTATTTTGAAAAATGTAGATGATGTCAGGAACTGCACTACAAAGAAAATGTTCCATTAATTGCTTGACTATTTATTGTATTTAGGGCAATTAAAAACACAATGACAGCTTACTTCACCCTTTTTCTGTTAGCAAAAGTTAATCCTGGTTTTAAAAGGGTAGTGCCAAGTCTTTGAGCCTTAAGGTCTGACTTGTTTTAGTTCATGAGAGTACTGAGCTGCTCCTACAATTTTCCCAGGAAGCAGGAACTTTATGTGTCATATAAAGCAGTTGCTTAATGATGTGGTTAGCATTCTCTGTTCTATACCTCGTAGCTTCTCATGTGTAGCCGAGCACAAAAGAGAACTGGAGAGACAAATTCTTTTGAAAATCTACATCAAGTGTTATGTATTACCTTCTAAAAGTGAAAACTTTCTTTTAGCTCTGGTTTTTCTTGGGATATTGATAGCTTATTTGATTTGAAGCCGTTCATCCTAGAGATCAATAAAAACATCATTCTTTGAAAGGGACTCAAGAAGTGCTTTCTGCTTTTACAAAAAGCCTTTGGCATTAAAATTTTTGTCATGTTTTTTTAAATGTATTTTAATGACCAGGCTAGCCACAAGCACAGCATCTACAGTGGTTTTTGCCATAGCTGAGCATCCAGAGACTATGAAATTACAATGTGGTAGAATTTGAGGGGAAAGTAAGACATAATATTACAAGTTAAGGATTTAGCATCTGATTTAACACCTACAGTTAAGTTTCACTTAAAATGAGCAACATTACTGTAATAATTTTTATTAAACAGTGGTTGTTAAATAGATTGAAGTGATTCTTAAAGGAACATATTGTCTGAAGAAATAAGTGTATATATATCTTCAGGCTAAAACTGTGTGAAGGCTTTTATACTTTGAGCCTGCCAACCCCATCTTGATGTCTGTGTTAAGCTGCCAGTGTGTCACTGGGTTTTAATCCCACTGGTGAAACACAGTGTCTTAACTATGTTTTTCTTTGTCTTTGTGTCATTTCTTGGGAATATAGACATGATATTCATGGGCAGATGTGACTGTGTGGCTGAGATTGGTACATGCTCTGGCTGCTGTAAGAGAAGCAACTACTTCTGCTAGTTGTTCACTATGTGTTGCCATTTGCTCTGCTAGTAAAGCACTGCTGTTTATTGACAGGTTACTATGCACAGAACATGTATGCTGCTATGTGCATTTTTATTTTGAGGTTGAGGTGCTAATCCTTCTTTTGGACTTAACTACATTTCACTTTGGGATGGTTAAAGAAGTTGTAGTAACCTTGCTACCAGTCCACCTAGAGCCAATACCAGATATGCTGCTTCTTTTGATTGACCATGAGCTTAAAACAAAGTTAGTGGCTTTTGTGCTCAAAACACAGGCAGTTTGTCTCATTGACTAAGTCATGTTTAAGTATTTTGAGATGTCTGAGAACTTAGTGAAATTAAATAATGTATCATTTGAGCTGGGGAGAACTGCTGATGTGTTTGGACTATGTTTCTTAGCCCAATATCCTTTATTTTGATTTTGATGTTAAGAAGAGAGGATGTTTTCAGTTAACATCACCATTTATTCCCAGGCAAAGTGAGTGCAAAAAAAGTTCTGCTGATTTATATTCCCCATTTGTAGACTTCAGAAGGAAATGAGCACTAAAAGGAGTGCTTAGTAGTTTGGTTTTTTTAATTTCTTTGTGGTCCTGTTTTGGGAAGAGTATGTGTTAACTGAGATGTCATCCATTTAAAGCACAGACTGGCTGTCCCTAGCAATTAAGTAGTTGATATGTTATTTGGCTTTAATGACTTATTGTAATTTGGAGGGAATGTTATGGTGAAATATGTACAATTAAAATGGAAAGTAAGTGCTGTGGCAAGGGATGCTTACCTAAGCCCAGCTTCATGAGCTTTCAGGAACTTATTTTCCCCAGCAGGCCTGCCGGATCACACCCTGCCCTTGCTAACTATACAGGCAGTCTGCCTTAAACGGTGCTGGGTAGGGTTCAGTGATGAGTTTGAATTACTGTAGGACATTCTCTTTCTTCATAAAGAAGTCTGCAACCGCAGTGCATTAGCTGTACCCTGTGAACTCCTCTTTGCCATGTGGTAGGCAGCCTATGAAGCAGAAATAGTATGCTTATTAGCGAAGCAAATGCTGGGAGTGCACTTTTCCTTAGGACTGTTCTTATAGCTGTGGGAGAATTTATTCAGAGATCTTTTGTGTACAATCTGCATAGACTTGGGTTAATTCTGCTCCTTTGAACTTGATTAAAGGGTATTTAATAATTCTCATTCTTGTGTTCTGTTGAGTGTGATTCTGCATAGTCAAAGATATCTTCTGGATCATGCAGCAGGTGAGGAGCAGCAGAGGTAACCAGCCTGGGTAAGGAGGCAATGCAGGAAGACACAGCCAGGGAAATGGCCAGAAAGGCATGATTTCCAGGTAGGCCTGGCCTGGCTGTATTTCCAGTGCATTGTAGGAAAGGAAGTGAATCTGATAGGGTAGGGTGACTTTATCCCTTTACAGTATTAAAAAATGCATTCTTGATGGAGTCAAATGCATTGGAGAGAGAGATTTCTGCCTTCCCAGACAGGAAGATCCCTTCAATATTCCCAGTTATATCCTGCAGCAGCTGGGACTGGCTGCAGACTTGGCAGACACTCATGTCCCTGATGAGCAGCTAGTGCATCCATCCTGTGCTCAAGAGATCAGGTGACATGCAGACAAAAATGGAGGCAGTCATTGTTTTATTTGGATGTTGGGACAAGTGGCTGATACTTTATCATTTTCCTAATACATTTTCTTTTTTTTTTTTTTTTTTTGCTAAAGGTGTTGCCCATTTTAAGCACCACAAAGTTAAGACTTGAGCTTAATGACATCTCACTTGAAGTCCAAGTGTGCAGTGTGCTATGTTTTCCTTGTTAATTAGAAGAATATCCCATCAGTCTGTAGGGCCTTGTTCACCTTTTTTATTCTAATCATGTTGGAAAGAGAAGATTATTTTTTCCCAGTCTCTTGCAAATCAAAATAAGAAAGAAGACAAAGTATCTGGTCTGTCTGCTACAAATTCAAGTATAGCTCTCTCCTAAAGTGTAGATATAATGTCTAACTAGAATTGCAAGCAGTACTGCACCATGAAAACTTGATGAGTCATTGATAAGTTGCACATTCCTCTGGCATGCCTGGTTAGCCTTCCTTAAATTCATTAAAAACTCTCAAGTGGGTTTTAGCCTCTGACTGCTTTTTTTTTTTTTTTTTCTGGACTAACCCTGCAGTTATTGAGTTACCACCTCTGGGAACTAGGAAGAGTCTAATGACGCTAAAAAGTTAAAACTTTCTCCATGGCTTGCCAAGTGAAATATCCCTACAAATGCATTTGCTTCATTGAAGCATCAGGCTACAGACTGAAGTAATTTTCAGCAATTGTAAAGAGAAAGATAAAGTGGTTTGAATACAGACTTAGCACTTGAATACTGATTAGTCAGCAGAGATGACTCAAATTTTGGCTCCACAACTTTGTTGCCAGTTTGTTATGCCAGTTCCATGTGATTCTTGTAGCCATTCTGAAGGCTGAAAATGTCAGGGCAGCAGCTGTATTGCTAACCAAAATGCAGTACTAAATTGGGTTTTTGGTTAGTTTCACTGAGCAGTCTTATGTTCTACTAGTAGGAAAAAAGTCTTGAAGATAAACGGTCCCACTATGTTGGGAAAGAAATAATTGAAAAGGATGATTAATTTGTGAATTCTTTTCACTTTCATTTTAAATAAATTACTGTGCTGGCAATTAGGAATGTCTTCCCATGTAAGAAGTGAACTTGATGAATTGTGGTGGTCTAGAAATGGTTTAGATTTATTTTTGGGTAAGTACAGACTATCAAATTAAAGTTAGTAATACATTTTCTAACAGACTTTGAATAAACAAAGAAGGCTCACTGGGACTAGTTTTATAAATGCTGTTTGTAAATGATTTATCTTCATTCTTTGAGGGCTTTGTCCAAGAAATAAGCATAACTTGTACCTAATATTATTTCAGGAAAATGGACAATTAATGTGTATGAATCAATGAGTTATGGACAAAAGACATTCCTTTGTTTAGTAGCTTTAATCTGCTTAAAAGGTATTTAATGACCTATATATAGTATTTCAGCATTTTGAAAATGCTATGAACAATTCTACTTTTCTGCACTGCATGTACTTAGCAATAGTCATGTGGTGTGCTGAAATCACATGGAGGGATTTAAAGCATTATAGTAGCTTCATTGTGTTAAAAGTGTTAATTTACAGGAGAAATGCACAAAATTTTCTTCACAGAGGATTGTATGAGTAGGACAGGAAGTTTAGGACTGACTAGCAGAATTTGTCCTTAGAGTCTCCAAATTTAGTGGTTTGGGTGGCACTTTTGAAAAATCATAATTTAAAGCCTTTGGAGAACCTCTACCTCTTATCACCAACATTTGGTCCTGAGGCCTTTTGCATCTTTTTCTAAACACAAAATGTAACCGATGGTTTACTATGGAGTTAATTTACTATGAATTAGTTATAGACCCAGAAGGATCAAAAGTAAGGTTCTACGGAAGGACTTGAACAGTATAGAATTTCATCAACTGTCAGCTAAGTCGCAT
The DNA here is from genome assembly GCF_000695815.1 of Acanthisitta chloris. Classification (NCBI taxonomy): domain Eukaryota; kingdom Metazoa; phylum Chordata; class Aves; order Passeriformes; family Acanthisittidae; genus Acanthisitta; species Acanthisitta chloris. The sequence continues at coordinate 13,997 of NW_008669632.1, forward strand.
CAATCAGTAGCTAAAGGAAAACTGAGGTGCCCCAGCTAATAGCATAGTATCTTAGGTATTATGGAGACATTCACGTATTCCAAAAAAAAAAAGTCCTCCAATCACCCGCACAGGAGAAGCATGGTGGAGATACTATCATTCCTCAGGGACTCACTTGCTTTGGACTGATCCATGCCAGCTTATACTGGCTCATGTTATTCCATTCCCAGTCTAAAAAATGAACTAATGATAGAGGACTTGATGATGATGATGATAATAATAGAATAAATGTATATATGTATGTAATTAACACAGTACAGTCTTAAACGCACAGGAGAAGCATGGTGGAGATACTATCATTCCTCAGGGACTCACTTGCTTTGGACTGATCCATGCCAGCTTATACTGGCTCATGTTATTCCATTCCCAGTCTAAAAAATGAACTAATGATAGAGGACTTGATGATGATGATGATAATAATAGAATAAATGTATATATGTATGTAATTAACACAGTACAGTCTTAAACACAAATTGTAAGTTTTTTATTACAAAATATATACCTACTTTATATACATAACTATAATTGCCTAGAGTTATAAGCTTGAATTACAGTCACTTCATCTGAGGTGCATATTAATTATAAAAAAACTTATATACTAAAATTGAGAATTGGAATGCAGCAATTGAAATCTTTTAAACTGTATTTTACAATTTTTTTCAGTTATTTGTAGGAGAAAAAATTTTAGTTACATTTAATTCAACAGGAGTTGCTTTTTTCCAAAGAGGTTCTGGGTGGTAAACACCTACATTTTCCAGGTTGAAGTTACCAATATAGAGAGTGGCATACTCAATCTTTACGCAGTGCCCATTGTTTTAATACCAGAAGAACCACTTGACGTAAAAGTATTTACGAGGGTGCAATGACTCTTTGTTGCATTAAATTTTTAGATGTCAGACCTTGTTGGTCTGTGGAAAAAATAATGAATGCTTAGAAATCTCTCAGTGCAGTGTAGTTGAGCAATATACTAAATGTGAGCACATTTGTTGTTTTTACTGTAAAAATCTGTAGCTGAAATATGAAATCACAAACTTCACCTAAATTAATGGGCGTAGAGGTGAATAGAGATCAAAATCTTGGAAGCTCTTCTTGTGATGTTTGACAGATTTCTGTCTTTGCTAAGAGCAGGAAACACCTTACTAAAATGGTAGTTTACATTGTTTACAGACATATAGGAACACAGGTTGTAAAGGAGTAGAGAATTAGGCATTCAGGTTTGATACTAGGCTGGTAAGGTCATTCTAGTCCTCTTTAGCTACATCAGGAAATTACAGTATCAAATGCTTTGCAGCCTACATTTATTTTCCAAAGCAAAATTTCCAGTATATTATGTTATGTATAATTCCAACTTCTGTTTGCAGATGCATTGACATTTGCATTAAGATAAACAGTGCAAATCAAATGAGATGGAGTTTTGGTGTTTGCGCATAATGAAATACTTCTTCCAACCCTTTCCTCCATAGAATGATGTGACTTAATTTAGTGGTGAGACACTAAATGGCATGAAATAAATTGTTTTTCTGAGCCAAATGAAGATTAAGAAATATTACTTTGTGTACATCACATATCAAAGTACCAGACGAATGAAAAGAGGAAGCAAATGGTGGTATGTTAAAAAAATAAATGACCCAAATGCTTATTTTGTGGCTGCAAGATGATGTTTCAAGGTCACTTAGGTTGGTGTAACTTTACGGCATTTGAGAGGTAACTCATAGCAGTCTTTTCCTATCTTGTCACCAGTGTGAACATAGTTCAGGATTTATAAGATGATACACAGTAACTTTGCTTTCTGACAGCACTGTCTTGGCCTTGGTTGAAAATCCAAGTCCTTCATTGACTAATTATAAGGTTCAATTGTCCTTCTGTGCTTTCATTTTATGCTAGAGTAGAACAATAAACAGAACTAGCCTGCTTTGCTGTGAAGAGTTATGACAGTGTGAAGTGCTCAAGTATGAGATACTGTAGCCCAGATGCTCTTAAAAACATATGCAATGAAGATGAGTTTACTATCTACAGCAATCAAACTACTACAGTACAGTCTGGAGACCTGAAACTGCAGAAAATAGTTTAGGTGCTCCTGTAGGCAAGATGAATGTGTGAAAGAGGTGCGTTCTCTCAGTAAAGAAGGCTGACTACATACTAGACTAATAGCAAGGGTATAGAGAGTAGGTGGAGGGAATTGATTATTTTGCTCTGTTTGATGCTTGTGAGACTGCATCTGAAATACTATGTTCAGTTTTGGGCTCCCCAGTACAAGAAACACACAGATACTGGAGTGAGTCAGCAAAAGGCCATTGGGATGCTGGAACAAATTATGTACAGGGGGATGCTGAGAGTGATGGATTTGTTTAGCCTGAGGAAGGGAAGATCCTGTTACTGTCTTAAACTGTCTGATGGGTAGTTACAGAGAAGACGAAGCCACACTCTTCTGGTAGGTGCACAGTGATAGAACAAAAGGCATCAGGGAGAAGTTGCAAGGAGCTAAATCCAATAAAATACTAGAAAAACTTACATTGTGGGTGGTCAGACAGAACTGAGAGCAGTTGTGTAATCTCCAGATTTGCAGATATTTGGAACTTGAGCAGAGAACATCAGCTAGTCAAACTTGATCTCCAGAGAGTTTTGCAGTCTGTATTAATGTATGACGCTCTTATTTTGTAATATGTCCGAAGTGGTAGACAATTTTAGCTGTAGTATCTATTCTGCAAAAGTTTTGCCTTGAGGGGATATTTCAAAGCAACCTGAGGTACTGATCATGGAAGCTCATTCCTACCTCGGTTAAATGTGGCCTTTATTTATCAGAGTACACTAGATTGAAAAAATGTTCAATCACTGTTGTTTGAGCCAACAGCTCGGTTTCTCTTCAGATAGCCATAAGAGAGAAAATGACTTTCTAACACTGGATATATTCAGGAAGTCCTTTCTGTATCTCAGTGTATCCCTGAAAACTTCTTCAGCTTTTACTAGAAAGTAGGTGGGTTCATTTGCCTTTGCATTGGAGTCAGCCTGGTAGTACAACAGACCAATTGGACTTTATTGCTCTGTTTTGCCTTAAAATTTGTGGTAGTTCCTTCTATCAAACAAGATGTTCTGTTCTTAGTGTTTTGTTGGTTTTTTGTTGGGGTTTTTGGTTTTTGTTTGTTTGTCTTTAGGTAATAAGGTATTAATAACACTTAAGACATTTGTTGAGTTCTTTAAACCTTCTTCCATTTTGTGGATTAAAGCATAAGTTTTGAATTGGAATATGTGGCTTATTTGTCCTTTTCAGACTGGCAAGGACAGAAATAAATCACACTTTCTGTGAAATTATTCAATAGTGAACCAAGAGGTGCAGAACCTATGTATGCTGATAGTGAAAACTATCTTGATAGTAACTTGATGCAACTTGATACTGCGATTCAGCTCATCAGAAGCTTCTCCCCCTGTGTTTGCTGCTGCTACTTCTCACAGGAAAGGAGAGCTTTTGTGCTGGTGCCTCTTTTGGGGAACACTTCAGTCCCAATGAAGAAGTTAGCAGGTTCCTGTGTTGCAAAGTAATTAATTTCTTGCATGCAAACTAATTAATTTCTTGCATAAAAAGTAATACTTTTTACTGCTCATCTGAATAATAATGGTACATGTTGACAATAATAGAATTGTTGAAATTTTTTTTTAAGGCAACAGAAGTCAAATCATCTGAGTTGTTTATTTGCTATTCATATGCACATCTTATATTTCAGTTGCTATTTTTTCACACCAGTTAAAATCAGGGTGGGGAATAGCTAAAAGAAAGATGACTGGTTTTTGGTTTGGTTGTTTGGTTGTTTTTTCTCCCCTCATGATTTGCTTACATAATTTTCTGAAGAGAGTTGTAGGTAGTGGCATTCATGATAGGAGATGGCAGTCATGTCCACACCATTTGTACATGGGAGATCTAATAAAGGTGAGGAAAACTAATGTGGGAAGGGACAAAATTTATTAACCTACCTTAGCAAAATAATTAAACCTGTGTTAGTGAACAGATTATCACAGTATCATCTGATGTAATGAACAATTTGTCTTGTAGCCAGGATGAATACTAATACCATATTCCGTTTGTCCTTGTTTGACAGGAAAAAGAGAAGATAATTGTAATTAAAGGGGAACTTTTTAATTTGAGCTGTTTGGAGAGCCGTAGAGTTGTTACATACGAAGTGTGTGTCATTCTGGTGATTCCACCTCACTGTTCTATTTGTTTGGTTGCTTGCATGTTTTCATTAAGAACCTGTTTTGTACTTGCTGCCTGTGTGCCTGGTTGTGTACATGTGTAGCTAACAGACAGCTCCTGCTATAAGAAGGGATGGAAAACAGTTTGTTTATATATCTTGAACTGAAATACTCTTAAAATTCTTAGTGCTCTTGTTTCTAAACTGTCAGAAGCCCTCAATACTTTAATTCACTTGTATATTATAAATATTTATTTTTGTGGATATTGAACACAGAATTTGTTGTTTCCAAGAGCTTCAGTCTCTTCTGTTGCAAAGAAAATTGGCAAAAAGAACCAAATCATGCCCCTGGCTGTATCGATTTATTTAGAAATGTAAAATTGTTCAACGTATGTCTGCATTTAATTCATATGTTATAGAACAGTATGAACCAAATTTATGTTGTGCTAAAATTTGTGCAAATATATAGGCACTAAAGAAGAATTTGACTTTGAAGATTAGCTTATGTGAAAAGAGCATAAGGAAAGTAGGTCACTTATGACCAATAAATACAGATCCCATAATATTTTTCACATATCGGTATTTACTTTTATCTTAGTATTTCCTACAAATATTCATCAAACACAAGTGGGAAGCTTTAGATCACAGCTTCACAGTCTTAGGTCCAGTTTTGTGACTTTTCACATATCTACATTTATTTTTTCCCCAGTTGTTCATTAATAATTTGATTAAATTCTAAAGGTTTCATTATATATAAAGCACTATACACTTCAGAGTTATTCATGCTCTCTGCACCACACAAGTTTCATCAGCTATCTTAATCATTTGTTGGGTATGATGACTTTACAGTGTTGACTTTAAGTAGCTGAGAGTAGGTGTTTTGAATGTGTCATGGTTTCTTTTTTTCAGATTATAAACTGTATCTTCATCCGTGCCCTTTAAACTGCAGTGAGTATGTTAGATAAAAAGGAATAGAAATGTCACAATCTGTCTTCCTTATTCAAAATGTTAAAAGAAATACAGGAAGTATAATTGTGAAAACAGTGTATTTGAGTGTGCCCAGGTGTAATGGGTTGACATCTTACTACCGCTAAGCACCTACCCAGCTGCTAGTTTACTTCCCCCACAGTGGGACAGGGGGAGAATTAGAAGAGCAAATGCTGAGAGCTTCTGGGTTCAGATGAAGCAGCAAAGCTGCATGCTCAGGCGGAACAGTAAAATCAGGAATTTATTGACTAGTTGTTGGGAGGCAGAAGTCCAACCAGTTCCTGAAAAGCAAAGCCTCAGCATGCATAATCATAGAATTTTAGGGGTTGAAATGGACCTTATAGATCATCTAGTCCCAACCCCCTCTGTCATGGGCAGGGACACCTCCCCACTAAACCAGGTTGCTCAAGGCCTCATCCAACCTGGCTGTGAACACTGCCAGGGTTGAGGCATCCACTATCTCCCTGTGCAACCTGTGCCAGTGTCTCACCACCCTCACAGTAAAAAACTTCTTCCTGAATCTAGCCTAAATTTCCCCTCCTTCAATTTGAATCCATTACCTCTTGTCCTTTCACTGCAGTTCCTAACAAAGACTCCCTCTCTGGTTCCTCTGTAGGCCCTTCAGATACTGAAAAGGCTGCTATAAGGTCTCCACACAACCTTCTTTTCTCCAGGCTGAACAGGTCCATCTTCCTCAGCATGTCCTCATAGGGGAGATGCTCTGATAAGAGCACTTTGTGGTCTCCTCTGGACTTGTTCCAACAGTTCCATGTCCTTCCAATGGTTTCTGAGGAAGGTGAATTCCATAACTGCAACCCCTTTCATGTTCCTTTCCATGCACTTCTATTGCAGAGTGCAATGTCATATTGTAGGGGATGTCCTTTTGTTCGGTTTGGGTCTGCTGGCCCAACTGTGTCCCTTTCCAGCTTCTCACACACCTCTGGCCTAATTGCTGAGGTGGGCAGAGTACTAAAAAGAAAACCAAGAGGCTGTGAAAGTCAAAACACTGTTGTGCTGATAACACTGGTTTAATCACAAGTCCAAAATACAGCATGATGTGTGTTGTACAGGACTAACTCCATCCCAGGCAGACCTAGTACAGCAAGGAAGGCAGCATTTATTCAAAGGAATAGTTTGCTTTCTCCCTGTAGTACAGTTATTAACAAGAAAAGAAATTAAGATATGTAGGTTATAAATATGACATCTGTTTAAAATTTTGCATCTTTGTTGCCTAAAATGTGTTAGACTAAAAGGAGGGAACTGTACAAATGCGTGCACTTATTAAAAAAACCTAAAATATTGATGGATTGTCTTGAGCTCCTTGACTGTGCCACCATTAAGGAACTTAGTGTTTTCAGCCTTGCTGGTTTTTACTACTTTTACACCAAAATCAATATTAGTTGTCAATGTTTAATTAGTGTACTTGATAAGTATACATTTCACATTGTGAGTTGCCTTTGGTTAATTTCATTTGTGATTATACCTAATATTAGATTGATTTGTATAAAATTTCTCAAAACAACAAATGGAGCTTCAAAAATAAATGTAGGATTATGTATAATAATATATATAATAAATATAATTAAGCTAACCTACTGAAGAATTTATGGTTTCCACTTTATGGTAGAATGAAATTTTGCTTGGTTTGAAGGAGCAGGAAAGGTCAAGAATTTATATAGCTTTGACTTTGAATTCTTTGTTAGCTGCACTTAAGTGCCAGGAGGTTGCTATACATGACTTCTGTTGATACACAGTCACCTTCATGCTTGTGGATATTTTGTGTTCTCAAAAAGGGGGCTAAGTCAGGTGTTTTTTGAACTCCCTGGAAAAAAATGGTCATCTCGTGGATGTAAAGGCCCTAATGTGGGGAATAGACTCTCAGCCTTTTTTTAGTTCCTCTCTGTTCACACAAACAGATTTTCCCACATCACTAAACCATTGTGTGGTTTCAGCAGTGAGTTTTGCCTGGTTTTTGTAACACAAGGTCTAGAAGCCAAGTAGAGGGTACATGTGGTCCAATATTGTTGACTTTGATATTCATTTCTTTCCTGGTTTTACTTATTTACTGGATTTCTCTCTGCTGTAGTTTTCTTTCTCTGTGCATAGAATGTAATACAATACTATCCTGTCCCTCTCCAGACTGTTGCATGCAACCCACGTATAAGAAACCTAAACCAGCTGAAATATCTCATTGTACTGCTAACATTGTTTATTAGGTTCCATCGAAACTAGTGCAGTGTTTGTCCAAGATCAATGTAGTAACTTTCTAGTGGTAACTTAACTGATTCCCTAAGATAATGAGAACTAATGTTAAAGCCATCCAAACTGTAGAACACAAAGGACACATTTCAGGTGCCTAGGCTTAATTGAGCCTTCAGTATTTGGGTAAAGAGTTGATTTGCATATTTGAATATATTTTGCACCTTACTTGATCATTAACTAATCAGTGCATACAGATGGCAATCAGATTTCTGATCTGAATACGCAAATAGTACCTTGTGAATTCAAATGAGGGCTGTGAAGCTGCAGATTGGGAACTCTACTCAGTTGGAGTGAAAAATTGCTAAAATATCTCCTGTGATTATGAAAGTGGGGGGAAGTGAGGGGTTTTTCATTAGCACTTTGAAGGGACTTGCTAATGTATTCATGTGTGGAAGATATGTTGGTAACTAAAACTGGCTGTGGTCTTACTCCAACCTTGTATCCCAATTTTTATTTTAAAACTCTGTCTACAAGAGTGGTATGTCTTATAAATTACTGAGGAGTAAGTAAATGGAATGAGTACTTTCAGAGTACTTTCCAAGTGGATTTCTGCTTTTTCAGTCTTACATATTACTTGGGAAAAGGAAAAGTTTGTGTGGACACTACATGAAGGTCCTCACATGGTCTTGCATATTCAATAGAAGATCACTGGGGTTATAACACTGTAATTGATTCTTGCTTCCTAAATGCTGTAAGATTTGTTAGCAGTTAAACAATAGACATGAATGGATCTGAAGTCCATCTTCAAGCTAAACTGCTGATTCCAGTTGCTGTTTTCCTGTCTTTCTCCTCATTTTTTTATTCTGTGTTAATAGTTGAACCAGTAAATTGCAACTAAACAGCATGCCACTTTTTCCAAAGAGTACTCCATTGTGCTGTACTTTTGTTATAATATGTTCAACCTTTTAAAACAATTAATATGCTGAAAGCTCTTCCTGTTTCCAAATTTGAGTATGTAGGGCAGCTGTACTGCTGTGTAATGTACACAGGTTCAAAACCAATGAGATTATTGGAAAATGTTCTGATTCTTTGTAATGTAAGTTATTAGTGACACCTTGATTACAGATTTAGCTCCTTTGCTTACCAGAGCTGGAGAATCCAGCTTACTGCTGTGATTAAAATGTCCAAACTGAAATTCCTTGAGTCCTGAACTGTAGTGTCAGGAATATCTGCAGGAATATGAAGGCCAGGTTGGATGGGGCTCTGAGCAACCGGGTCTAATGAAAGGTGCCCATGACAGGTGTTGGAATTATATGGTCTTTATCGTCCCTTCCAACGCAGGTCGTTCTATGATCTATTAAAACAACCAAGCAATTTTTATATGATCTTGAGAACAAGTTTTGCAACCATATAAAGAAGTCAGTTAACATTTATGGTGAAAGAAAGGCCATGTTCTATGTTTTCATGCTCTGTAACACAGGTCTTTATTTTGGGAAAATTGGTATTTCTTTATTCCATATAGTTAGGCATCTTTGAAACACTGTAAAGGATTATAGGCTTTGGAGATAAATCCCCCTTCTTACTAAGTACAATGGAGATGAGACTCAGCAGCAGTTTGTGTGAGAAAAGCATGGATCAGTGGATATTTTGTCATCCAAATACCTTGTCCATGCCATTACAATATTGATTTGAAGGGGCAGAGGAAGCTGTAGTCATTCTGCCAGTGGAATGAAGCTGAACTTTTAGATTACCATTACTGTCAATATTTCTTCAAACACTTCTGTATTCTCTTGTAAAACACTATATTTTTGTTTTGTATTTCAACAGTTTTTGAGAGTGAGATGTGTTGGGCTGCTTTACTTATCAGTCATGCAAACAGCATTTTTAAAAAGGTTTTTACTATGTCGTAACTTCTAGATTTAGTTTTAGTTTTTTCATAACCATTTCAGGCTTGGAAGTTATTTCTTTCCGTGAATGTTGTCAGCTATAAAACTCAAGGTATTGACCTACCAGCTGACTTCTCCCTGAAAATAATTCAACTTCAGAACCCTTTTCTTTCAAGGAACTTGACCTCTAATTGGCTTGACCTTCAATTGACTTCCCAGCCTGCTTTGCACTTAACTGAAGTTTCTGTGATGGTAACATCATTAAGGATGTAATTTCCTTTCCCTGTGAAATATTAGCTACATTTGCAAAAGCCTTCCTATAAGCATATTCATATGTGTATAAAGCCACTGTTCAAGGGAAAACACTGATGCTGCTTGTTGCAAAATGAAATGGTCTTTGTGTTAAGTGAATGTACTGGCATATCTCTTAGGACTGTTGAGGAGTTAATCCAACATTCTAATCCTGGCCAACACTTTTTAAAGTGTATTTTACTGAAAAGGTGCATATAAGATGCAAACTATATTTTCATTGTCTTTTATGTTGCACAAGAAGTTGCTGCTGATTTTTAATTGAAACTACTGTGTAGCTGTTTTATTACTAGAAGTCTACTCAGCAGCAACCTATAACACATGATTGTTTTAATGTAAAAATTGTAAGATAAATGGGGTTTAGATGTTTTGTTATTTAATTTGCTTTCTTATTAAATGGAGTAGTCAGGTAGAATAAGGCAACTTTTTTAAATAATGAGATTTTCTTTCATCAGAGTAGACATTTGTTTTAAATAAATCATTAATCTTGTAGTTAAAACACTGATTAAAAATATTCTTTGATTTGCATTCCTTTGTCTAAATTTGATCTAGGAGAGAGGCTATGATTGAAGAGGATGATAAATCTATTTATTACAAAACATAATATCACTGGTATCTTGTATATCCTTTATTATTTACCTGTGTTCCATCTTACTTATTGGAACTAACCTTTCAAGCTCTGAGAGAAATTGATTTAATATTTTCCTCTTTCATAACTCAAGTACTATGGGGCTAGTCAAATTAATTTAAAATATTCACTTCTGCATCTTCAGAGGTGTCAGTGAGTGGTTGGAGCCCCAGGCCTCTGGGACTCTCCAAAGGCCTTCGTTGCCCTCATTGACTTTGCTGTGTGGTTGCATTATATACAGCCTAGGAAAGTGTGCATATACTCTGCAGTGCCTGTACAGGGCACTGAATGTGCCCACAGTTGTGGCCTCCATGTGGGGTTTTGGGTGGGAGAAAGTACCTGCTGCATGTGAACTTCCTGCTGCCTGGCAGCAAACCTCAGCAGTGCAAGGACATGCCTTTCCACAGGCTGTGGAACAGGAGGCTTGAAGTTCAGAGATGTGAAACTTACAAGTTAGAGCACCACTGTAGAAAATGAAATCTAGAAATAGAAATAGTTACAGAAAACTATCTGTTGGATGGTATAAAAAAAGGCTGGGATGCTGGTAGCAGCACCATTTTTATACCCTGCTGTTTCAAATCCTTTGTTGTCATTCAAGTTTCAGCATGTAGGGAATTGGTAAAGAAGTACAGTGAGTCACTACTGCAGCAAACACAAGCTTGAGGTGAGTGTCCTTTGATGGGCTATGACTGGTCACTGATTCTATACTTTCCATCTCTCAGCTTTTTGTAACTGACACTAGGGTACTGTTTAAATTTTCAGGATCAAGGCTTCTGCTTATATGCAAAAGTGTATGACTTTTCATGTTTGCTTTTTATCTTTCTCCCTTGTAAGCAAACTATTGTGTTTTTCCCTTTGCTTGAAGAAAATAAAAAGTGTAATAGTACTCTACTCTCTTAATGGGTATAAACCAGAAGTTTGCAAATTGTCTTCCTTCCCCTATCCCCACTTGCACAGACACACTTCAGAACTGAAGCTTCTGCTTTCATAAATTTTAGAAAAAATTGACTTCTCTTACCTAAAAATTAAAGGCTCTAAATATAACAAATAGTTCCCATATGAAATCTCACAAAGACACTTCAGACCAAGTAAGATCTTCATGTGACTATAGGCATATCTTATTTTTCCATGGCTGAGCAGCTCATAACTATTAAATATTTATCTCTTAAGCAGTTATCAGCTAAAAAAGGAAGAAATAACTCTGTGGTAGCATTTCAGACTATAATTGTATTTCAGAAGCATAACTCTTAAATCGGTTTCTTGCGTAAGAGTCTTAAATGTTTAAATTTTAAAATTTAAATATGACCTAGCACTTCATAGATGTAAATTCTGAATTTTTTTTTGTTACTTTCATTCTTTTGTGGCCTTGAATTTTACCTCAAGGTCAGGTTAGAAAAGGGCTGTTTGCAGAAAGAGTTACTAACATCACTTCATAAAAGCTTCGGATGAAAAGAATATACTACTCTAATGTTCCAGACCAAAGAAGGATACAGAAGAGGTATTTATCTGAAAGAGAAAACAGCTCCTTGGTGCAAAGCTGTGAATACTGGTGTGTTATAAATCAAGATCTTGCAGGTGTTGACATTCTGTCTTCTCTCCTTCATGAACACAGAGACCAATTAACAAAGACTGCAGATAATTCTGTGCAGGAATTTGTAGCTGTCGGTTGTTTCTTCCTTTGGTTATCCCTGGTATGTGTTGTCTCAATTTTTTTAAGTGGCACTGATAGATCTGTCATTGATATATGTTCCACTTGTCTGTTTAGTTCTGCGGGTATGAGCTAGGCTGCACTATATTTTATGTGTCCAAGTAATGAGATCCCAAAAGCAGAATAAATGTGGCTTCAAGTCAAATGGTCAATGAGTATTTTCTAAGCTAATTTAATACTTTTTAAAACTAGCCTGGTTATTGAAAAAGGTAACACTAAAATAATTGGATGGTAAGTTCTTCTCAAATAACTTTCAGAGCTACATGAAACCTGTAGAACAACTACAGCTAATGTTCCCTGGGGATACCTCTTCTGGGGTGTTCATGGTGGCTGCATTTGGGGCACCTTGTCTGGAACCATGTACTGAACTGGGGGGTTTGTCCACCTTAGTTGTAGCTGAGGCTTTGGTTTGTGTACAGGCTGCTGTTTATGATTGGACTTTGTGATTAAGTAATGTTTTTCGGTGAATTATCACATTATTCTGGTTTTGTTGGTATTACCCAGTGTTACAGTCAAAGCTTAGAGTTGGATGCCTTTTGTTTGTTGGGTGAGATTTTTTTCAAACTCTTCATAGTTGCTTTCATGTTAGGGAATGATCTTTACTGGTGCTTGAGTATCTTGAGTGGAGAGTGGAATAGATGGCAGTGCTAAAGCCTTGTTCTGGTGCTATTTGTTGGATATGGAAGCTGTGTGATGTATCTGAATCTAAGAACACCCTTGGAAGCACAAAAGTGAAAAGGAGCAGGTTGGTCATACACTGTGTCTGTGATTGCAGAGTGGTTGCCATAGGCAGTTGTGATGATTAGCTATGTCAGGGCACACAGTAATAATTCCTCAGCATTCCCACTTGTGGCAATGCACTGTTTATCAACTGCTTATATCCCAACTGTTGCCCTCATGGCAGTGTGTTTGCTTTCCAGCCAGAAACTTGTCCTACTAACTTAGCCTTAGATTTCAGTTTTACAGCCTGCTCATCTTCAAAGATGGCAGTAAATTATCTTGATGGAGCTCAGAGATTGTGTTCCAGAGGCCTAACTTTCATCTAATCTCTCCTAAGTCTTAAGACACCTAAACTTGCTTTTCTCTGGCTCAGTGCTTCATGTCAATGCAACACACAGTCTAATTCACTTTATAGAAATGATTGGTTTGTTATTGTTGTGCTGAAGCAATTTATCTGGTTTAAAAGGAAAAAACCACAATACAACAAATGTCTAGCCACATTTTGAAATTGCAGAAAAAATGGTCTAAAAATATGAGGACTTGTACTTTTTTTTAATATGAATTACTTTTCTGTGGTCACTTCTATATACTCACTGGGAATTATTTCTGCCTATATCTGTTGTGTAATAGAGAATCAATTCTTTCTGTAACAGTATCTTTATACTTTCCTGTAAAATAGTTATGAGCACTATTTTTATACTTTCCTATATAAGCCAGATATGATTACAATGCACTGTGGATTTCTTCTAAGAGTGACCTTTAGAAAAATTATAGTTGTGTCTCAGTTTTAGGGCAAGATAACAGAGTTGGAAGCAGCAGTGGCAGCTTTTAAAGTGTTGCAGTGGGTATCTAAATCTATAAAGGTGTTTGGAGGAAAAGGGAATAAAATCAGGGAGAAAAACTCCATGGCTGATGCTGGTATGCATACCTATTATTTGGGAATAAAGAAAAGAAACCTGGGCTAGGACAGGGAGACACGTTGAGATCTGAGGCTTTAGAGCACTTGGTCCCACTAAGCACGACTGTCTCAGCACCTGAAAATAACATTCTGCTTTTAGGAGGAAGGGGTGGGGAGTTGATGGTTTAGAGCTAATTGCTGACAGCAGTTCTTTGCAGAATAACAGCTAAGGAAGGGGATCAACAGTGGGGCGAAAAACTAGTGAGCAGTATCAATGGGTTTTGATCCATAGAGAGAAGTGCCTAGGCCAAACCTGAAGAATGCAGGGTGGCAATTACCTTCCTGAAGATACAGGTATAAGAACAAGAAATGCTCAATGAGCTGCCTGAAAAGTTTCTAATGTCTAGGTATGAACCATACGGCAAAGAGATGGTATTTTGAAGGATCTGTGTAGATAGTATGATTCTGATGAATGGAGTGCTGTGGCAGCCTTTGTGGAATCTCAGATACTTCTGCAGTTCTATCAAACTTATGTTTGCTGATTGCCTGACTTCTAAGTAAACATAGAAAATTTCCTTTGACTAGAAAGACTCGGAAATTTACACTGAAATGTGGGATGTATTACTATATCTTGGGGAGCGAGGTTAAAGAGAAAAAAGGATTTAACTTATGATGCCTTATGATGCCGTTTCATACCATTGCTTCTAGTGTGTGTATCCTTAAAGTAAATTTAATAGAATAGGAATTGTGCATTATTATTCTGGGTGATGTCTTACGTGGACTAATGTTACTATACTTATAATTCTAAAAATCATCCACAGTGCCCGATTTTCATTAGTATACTTGCCAATGAATGTGATTCCAGAGAATATTTGCGTTTGTAACAGTTTGGAGTATACTTCAAACATCCTAACTCTTTTACATAATCTGCAAATTGGGTAGATTTAACGTATCACTTAAATGTCATGTCTGTATTTATTACAGAATATCCGCAATTTACTCTAAAGTTGTGAGATTATGGGACTATTTGGGATCTCTGTATTATCTCTGTTCCTTTAAACTCTCCAGGCAGAAATGTTTGTGCACTTTAGAATGAGTTGTTTTGTTTTTGTTTTTTTTACCTCTGCTTTGTGGAACTCAATCTCTGAGATCTTTGGAAATTGTGAAAAACATCTTTGTTGATTTTATTCTGTGTCATTTTATTCTGATATGTCTGTTGATTAGTATATTTTCATTCTTCTCCTGGTGTGATGAGAAGGAAAAATAATTCTTTTTTATAGCAAAACATGCAATTCAAACATAAACAATTAATTTTCACTATTTATTCCTTCAAGTGAAAGTTTCCACAAAATATTTAATCATTAGGATCTTTGTATAGGTCAGGACAATGCAGACATCCGTGAATAATACTAAATGTGTATTCATTAGGTGAGCCACATCATGTAGCACAAGTGAAAGTCCTGTCTTTTTTTTTTCCAAAAAAGAAGATTGTAATCCTTAGGCCACTGTTTTCTCCTTTTTAGTGATAATTCAATATACTAGTTTATTAATCATCATTCTTTACTCTCTAGGAAAGGATTCTGTATTTGCAGTGGGCACAGAATTCCTCAGTAATTGTACAACTAGATGTGCTATCGCTATTTTCTCCCATAAATCCACACCTGCTGACATTTTATCTGCTGTTACAAACCTAAAATGAAATTTCCAATATCAAATGTGCACAGAAAAAAGCCCTTTTCCAGTTGCTATTTTAAACAGGCATGCTGAGAAGCCAGAGGGCTACAGTAGGAAAGTGCTGGTTTTCTATGCAGTAGCTAGTCGTCTGCAGTGGGAGTCCTGGGTAATCATTCTAGAGTATAATTTGCTCTTTTTGATGGAAATTAAGAATTCTGCTTTATTACCCAGTAAAGTGTATTAAGTGTAAAATAATTCTGTACTGAAATAGAACACTTCAAATGTATTTGGCTGGGACAGCCACAGCAGTGTATCTTAGAAATAAAATGTGGGTTGAATTGAAGGGGGAAGAATTGCTCCCTCTGGTTCATATTGTATCATGACAAGTGTCAGGCCACTAATGCATTGATCTTGTTACCATGGTTTTGGATTTTCAAGAACATTGGTTATCTCTTATTTGAACAGGACACCTTTCAGTGCAGATACCAACACATCATTCTCTGTTGGCCCTACACCAAATGAGAGCATGTGACTCTGGGAAATGGTTAAGTCTGTGAGTCAGTGCTAGTTTATGGACCTGGTGTGGAAGTTAGTGGAGGGTTGAAAATTGGAGAGTGGTGGGGATTTTGTTGTTGTCATCTTTGTTTTTTATCTCACTGCAAAGAGAAGCCTGTTTGGCTACTGAAATAGGTGAAATAAGCATTCAGAAAACACTAGTCACTCTATTATTCTTAATAAATATGACAATTCATCACAAATATGGCAAATTACATTCTTTTTACTTAAATAGACATAGAGTGAAAACTAAAGGTGGCACAGCATTCAGCTTGTTTGTAGTATGAGAGTTGTTTGCAGGTTGGGAGTTGCACAGCAGTTAAATTCTGCAACTACAAGGAACAGGTTCACACAAGTTAATTTGTTTTATGAACATAAGTATTTGATTTTTCAGGCAGTCTCTTGGGAGATTATATTTGGCCACAGCAATAGCCTCAGAGTGTTTCCTTGATCTCCTTGCATCTGGTAAGTATTAATATGGATCAAAATCAAGACTTGTTTACACAGTACATGTGTATTTGTAGCTTGCCTTAAAAATGAAAGGGAAGGTTACAGCAGCCCAGGTGTCCCCAGATTTTTCAAGCACGTGCTAGCCTTATTCCTTTCTGTAATGCATTTTCTTTACTCATTCATCTCTTTCACCTTGCAACAAATTCTAGTGGAGATGCTTGTGCCATTCCAAGTGAAAAGTTTGTATAAATTGGCAGTACAAAGCTTAGAATAAGACTGTAAAAACCACTAAGATGGTTTTAAAATTATGTCATAAGTATGGGACTCTAAGTCTCCTGACATATCTCCTTTGCCTGTTATTAGTGATGTATTGTCTTCTTTGCAGCATGTGTCTACACAGAAGTGTCTCCCATGCCACACCAGTCAGTCCTAGGAGTGCTTTTGTGCTCTCAGTAGTCAATGAATTTTTAGTGCTTTGACTCCAATGAAAGGCCAAAGCAAAAGACTTTTAAATATGACCTGCATCTTTAGTCCTTTCAATGGAATGACTATATATGCATTGCTGAATGCATCTCCCTTGTGAGACCTCACCTGCAGTACTGCATCCAGGTCTGGGATCCTCAACACAAGAAGGATGTGAACCAGCTAGAGCATGTCCAGAGGAGGGCCACAAAGATGATCAGAGGTATGAAGCACCTCTCCTATCAAGACAGACTGAAAGAGCTGGGGTTTTTCAGCCTTGAGAAGAGAAGGCTAAGGGGATTTCTAGCAGCCTTGCGGTACCTTAAGGGAGCTTATAAAAAGAAGAGTCACGGACTTTCTGTCTGGGCAGATAATGACAGGACAAGGCAAAATGGTTTCTGCAAGAGGGCAGGTTTAGATTAGATATTAGGAAGAAATTCTGTACTGTGAGGGTGGTGAGATGCTGGAACAGGTTTCCCAGAGAACCTGGAGTTGCCACATTTCTGGAAGTGTTTAAGGCCAGGCTGGATGAAGCTCTGAGCAGCCTGATCTAGTGAGTGGCATCCCTGCCCATGGCAGGGGGCTTGGAACTAGGTGATCTTTAAGGTCCCTTCCAACCCAAACCTTTCTGTGATTCTATGATTCTATACTGATTATTTGGGACTGGAATACCATTTATTTCTGAAAATGTTCAGTGCCATTTGGGCATACAAGGAGCATACTCTCTCATTTGCAGTCCTAAAGTCAGTCAGTAAAGGATCCAGCATATTTCAGTATTATATTTGGAAGAACTTGCAAGCTCTGTACAATAAACATGAGATGAATTTTCTATATATGAATAATCTCAGCACTTTTAATTAGACTTTAGACATAGTCAAAATCAATGCCTGAATACTTCAATGGGTTAACAACCATATAATCTTTTGAGCCATCAGTGATAAATCTGTCAGAAAGCAGTGCATTTTCCTTAAGTTGTGCAATTAAGGGTAACAATTTTGTTACAGTATTTAAGCATTGGCAGACTTCATGTGAGATACATTTTTAAGGTGTGTTTTGTAACCTGTACGCTTGACCTTAATATGAAGTCCCATTTTGTATATGCAAGGATCAAAAGTAATGTAATTTTTTTGTTGTAAATAAACAGCAAATGTTATTGTTTTCCGGAGTACCAGAGTGAAGAAACTCTTGCATGTTTAACTCTCCACCCAACCTCCTACTCCTTCATTGGAATGTTGAACTGTTGTTTACTGTAGCCAGTAATACTAAGAATTGATATCTATAAAACAGCATTCCTTCAAAGTGTTTCATAGTTCATATTCACAGTCCTTGCTATAATTAGAGATTAAAGGCAAGTTCCCCATCTCCTCTCAAAGGTTTCTAAAACCTTGCCTTATATTGCTTGTAATTTTGAATGGAAATAAGTCTGATAGGATTTATACCTAAGGGAATGATTTAAGAGAGGTAGTGAATGGTAATGAGCTGATAGCTCCACCAGACATAAAGTGAAAACAGATGCATCTTGTTCCAGTCACAAGAACTTTTATGAAATAAAAATGTTGTAGTGGTAATACCATGAACAACATGCTTTGAGATGCTATTAACTATTCAAGATACAGCCCATAAATATCCTCTGAAGTAATTTAGTGACAAAGGAGAACTCTATTTTTGGTTTCAACTTTAAAGCAATACTATATAACAAGAAGTGATAAAAAGGCTTTGAAGGAGCAACTGTTATTGATAATTCCACAGGCTTTGCTGAGGAAATAGAGTAATTTGATGTGTGTCTCCATAAAGGCTTCGGTGATAGGCTTTTATTTTTTCAAACTTTCTTAATTATGATGTCACATTGGAGCACTGTGAATACTGATATTTAAACTATGCAGCACCCATTGCCTTAATTTAGAATGTCATTCTAAGGGTACTGTTCTCAGTTTTCAGGTAATGAGTGTTGCCTCATTTCAACAACTTTCAATTGCCATGTGGTGTAAAATAAAAAGTTGCTTTTTTTTTGTCATTACTAGTTAGATTCCTGTGCATGTCATTTTTCAGTGGGAGAAAATGGATGCCAGTATTCACACATTCATCCTCTTTTTTATATCTTTTTATTTTAATATTTCTCTGTTAGGTATTATCCTGGTATTTCTAGAGAAATGGCTGTATAAAAGAATAGGTAAATATGTTCTCCTAGGCAGAACTACAGATGTATAGTTTTAACTATGGGGAGGGAGAATCAACCATAAGGATTTTATCTGTGTTTCCACATTTGTTGAGATTATGTATAATTATAATGTGCTGAATATTTTATGAACTTTAGGAATCTTTATTACTTTCTTGCTGTGCATATGTGCCAGTTTTAATAAGCTGAATATATTTTATCATAAATAATTGATTTTTCTTCCCATTTTTAAAATTATTACTTGTACTGTACAGTAAGAGTTTATTACTATTTTCTAATGGTTTATTACTGGTTTGTACTAAATGTTGTCTTAGAAATTCTTTTTTCATGGTAAGTATCTTCAAAGACGTGTTGGCATATTTCACATTTTATTCCATTATTTTATTGAGACTGACTCATTAATTCATCATTTTTGTCTTGTCTTGTTTTACTTCCGCTAGTGTCAACAACATCAGTAGCTTTATCTTACCTCATTTGGTATAATTTTGCTAAACCTTGCAGTATATGAACTATTTTGTCAAAAATATTTGAGGACAAATGTGTAAGAGAAAATACTATGCAGCAATACCTGCTATCACTTGTGCTTGGTAAAAGTTCACCCTGTAGATTTGGTGTGGAATAGTGAACATGAAATAATTTATTCAAGGTTATGATGAGCACACAGTGCCAGTGAGCAAAGGCAAATAAAAAAAAGGGAAAAAAAAAAAAGGCAAAAAAAGTCTGAAGCAATACCACTGATGCCAATAGGAAAATTTCTGTCAAGTTCTTAGATTAGTCTTAATGGAAATGCAGCACTCAAATATTGGTGATCTTGGCGTCTCAACTGACATGTGGAAATATACCATTCATTGCCATAATTTTGCACAGGTTTGCAAAAGCAGATCCTCAGATCTATTTGGGAATGCCTTATATAAGTTGTTGAGGGTATGGTTGCTTTCCTTGTATGTGTACTGTTCAGGTCAGGGATTGCTTATGGACCACAGAGGCAATTCTGTATGACTGTCCAGATCAGACATATTTTGCTCTCTAAAGCATTGTTCAGTATTTTTCTTAAATACTTAATTGATAGAGGACTTTTTACATTATTTTCTTTATGTGATGCAATAATCTTTTGACTCCAAATCGTTATTTTTGTACTGTTTTTTCTAAATTTTAAAAGAAGTTGAGTAAAACTATTGCAATTGCTATGATTTGTGTGATATTGTACTTCACAGGCAGTGGTGCAGCACACAGGATATTTAAATGATTTGCAAAGCATCACATAGGAACTTTGTATTAAGAATGAAATAGTTTTCCAAGTCAGTAGTCAAAGGTCATTTCCATTTGGTCATCCTTCACCTTTTCTTTTATGTTTTCAGAGAATGCACTCCAATATATTCTCATCCCTAGCAGAAAATAAATCAGGGGGCTTAGATTTTGGTTTTTTTAAAATTCATTTTACATCCCTATTTCATTATTTAATCACCACTTACCCTTTCTGTGCTTAAGAGTGTTTTTTGTGATAATAAATTACCTGAACTGCGAAAGAAGTGGTTTTGACAAATTGTTGGGATTTTTTTTTACTGGGAAATGCACAGAACTTATGTGCTTAGATTTCAAGATGTGTGATGGGTCATGAAAGCAGTTCTCTTCAAGCTCTATGAAATGTAACCATATTTCAGGTGGGTTTTTTTTTCTTTGTGCATAACTATGTTGACTTGTAAATTAAAGTGGGTAAGTGTTCTGTAAATATTTTTGTCCTAATGGTATGATTCAATAGAACAAGTAGGAACTTGACTCCTTACCTTATCCATGTTCTATAGGGTGGACACCTATGTGTGGATTCTTGAACTTCTGTCAAAGTAAGAGCTTTAAAATGCAAACAATCCATTTCAGTAATGTGCAAAGAAACCTCAGTTATTTGGTTGAGGGTCTGTTTTTGTTATTAGCAAGAAAGATTTGCCTTGATAGTGATATTGTTTTGGAGAATGTATGATTTATTGGGAAAGTTGTTTTAGCTTGTATTGTTTTCTGGGTTGTTTTTTTATCTTTGTTGCTGTGGGATATATTTCTAACAGAAATCAAATAAATGCATTGTGTATGGAATGAGAATACAGAACTTTTAAAAGCTCTATGTGCAGCTAGTGCCTTTTTAATAGTAATAAAATGGATACATAAAGCAGCTGATACACAAGTGTTACAGTGATGACAAGATCTGTAGGAATCTTTTGTTTTCGTGTTATGGGATATACTGGGCTCTATTGCTATTTCAGAAAAAGAAAGTCAGCTGATCATCGAACAGCTTTGGGTTTATAGACTTTGCCTAAAGGAAGGCTCCTGCAGATATCCTGCATTCCTGATCTAAAGTATAGCATTGAGCCTCTGTGTCAGGTATTTTGCAAATTGACCCAACACATGAGACCTTCTAATACTTGCTATTGCCCCTTTTACCCTTTATTTAAGAAAAAGGGTTTAATCTCTTGGAGAACCCTTCAGTGATGTATGGATAATGATTTGGTAGGGAAGGGGGATGGGAAGGAGGGCCTAGCTGACTTGTAATTTTTTCAGTCTGTTGGAGAGTCTTGTACTTCCCAGCAGGCATTTACTGTAATATAGTTATGGTTAGATGACAAAACTAAGTTTTTATAGCAGCTATCAACCTTTATTTTCTGTTTAAAAGGGGAAAAATTAGTTTCATTAAACAGTAGAAAGTAGAATGTGGAATATAAAATTTAAGTACCTTTTTTTAATTTTTCATAGTGACTCATTAAAAATGAGTGGCTACAGAAAAGCAGGAGGTCAAAAATTTCACCCTTTGGCAGTCTCTTTTCTAGCTTCTCTTCTTTGTAGTGGTTTCTAAGAAATGTGAAGTGTTCTGAGATCTGTCTTGTCTGTATTATTCCTTGTAGTATATTGATACCTGATTCATATTCATCTGTAGGCTATTTTGTAAGCTGCCACATATAGTGAAAAAAGCATACCAGTGACCCACTGAATATTGATTTAATAGAATTGTTTGGAAGTGATCTCAGTAGGTTTGTAGTCCAACCTACTGTTCAAAGCAGATTCAGTCCTGAGGTCAGCCTGGGCTGCTTGGGGGTTGATCCAGCTGGATTCTGAAAGCCTCCAAGGCTGGAGACTGCACAGCTTCTTTGGGCAGCTTGTTCTGTTGTCTGACTGTCCTAACAGTGAAAAAGAGTCTTTCCTTATAACCAATGGTCATCTTCTGTTTGCCTGTTACCTTCTGCCCTCCTGCTATGGACTGTTGTGGCGAAGTCATCTTGGTAACCTTGCCATAGGCACTGGTGTGCTGCTGTTGGGTGCCCCAAAGCCATACCCTCCTCCCTGTTCAACGAGTACTGGACCCTCAGCCTCTCTTCTCAGAACAGTTGCCCTCATGCACTTCAGTTGATGGTGCCCCAGCAATTTTGTACCATCTGAAAACTTGATGAGCAAGCACCCCACATCCTCCATACCCCTCATCCATGAGTCCAGTCATCTTATCATAGGCAGTCAGGTTGATCAGGCATGATTAACCCTTGGTAAATCCATGCTGACTGTTCTCAGTCACTGAGTTTGGTACATACTAAGCAATATGAAGGCTAATTAAATTCTCAAGTGCATGAAATGTGACTTTTGTTAAGCTGTTTTACTAGGGACTAATTTCAGAGGCACTGTAGTGTACACTGAAAACAAAAATGGAAATATTTTTAAGGTCTGGTGGGCACTATTGACCTTGTACACTTTATCTCACATTCATAGTTTCTCCATATCTTTGCATTTAGTTTCTATTCCTATCCTGGACGGAAAGTGGGAAAATTTGTTATAGAAGTTTTTCACTTCAGAATGTGAATACTGATTTTATTTTTTTTGTAGTTGTTTCTAAAATTTCTATCAGTGTCTTGTCATTGTGAAATGTCTCTGAACCACTGAGAATATTTCACTTGGTACTGCAGTAAAAACAATAGATATTTTGGGAAAGCCATGGTCATACAACTGACAAGCGGAAAGTGGGAAAATTTGTTATAGAAGTTTTTCACTTCAGAATGTGAATACTGATTTTATTTTTTTTGTAGTTGTTTCTAAAATTTCTATCAGTGTCTTGTCATTGTGAAATGTCTCTGAACCACTGAGAATATTTCACTTGGTACTGCAGTAAAAACAATAGATATTTTGGGAAAGCCATGGTCATACAACTGACAAGCCTAGCTAAAAGTGTGAATATTTGCTGTTAAGCAAGGAGCAGTTTTCTATAGAAGCAGCAATACTTAAAAATTTAAATCTCTGATCTGTATCTTTCACATTTCCATTTTTAACTGTATTTAACTCTATTACTGGCCTAGAATCAGCTTGTATGTTCTGTTACAGTGTTTGCATGTGAAGCATTTCTACTACCTTTTTGGCAGTGTTCTGAATGCTGATACTGGAACTGCATGTTGCAGTATGATGTAACTAAGGTCTAGGTGGTAATAGAAAAGATTAACCACACACTAGCAGAAAGGATTGTGAATGTTGTACTAATAATGTGCTAATAATTCAATTTGAAGAAAAATGCACTCTAGTGGGTTGTTACGTATTAATTATCCAGAGGATGTTTATTCAGATTATACTAGTGCTTCATGTGGCCTGCATGTATGAAATCCCTACAGCAAGCATGCAGAACTGGATGATTATTTCTCTTTTAATGCCTATGTATATTTGGTCTCCAATGAGAGTATCTCACTTTAACCAGCTTTCAGTGAGGTTTTATTAGAGAATATATTAGAGTGGCTTAATAGCACAATACCTGCTCTGTCTTATTTTTAATGTCACATCCTTTCCTATTCCTGTTAGTTTTATGAGATAGGCAAATATGACATGACTAGACCCAAACTTCAGCAGAATTACATATTCTGTTTTCAAGCCAGAATGTCTAAGCTTCATGTCTCAACTGGGACAGAAACCACAGTACTGAATATGGATGTATTTTACAGCCTGGCTGTCAGAGATATATGGCCCATATGTAGACCTAATTTTTTATGTAATATGTCTGAGGAAAGAATTAATGAAACCACATTTTAAAACTGGTTTGGCAATGGATTATGTTAGCTCTGGACAGAAATGAGAAGGTGAAGGAATGGTCTGTAGGAAATGTTAAGGCAATCTCTTGCAGGCATATAGAGAAATTATTAGGCACACAGTCTAGAATACATTTATTTCTTTTCAATTTGAAATAAGCATTCTATAGATGAAAAATTAGTCTAAATGACATCTGAAAAAAAGGTGTGACATAGAGGGTTTAAATATAGTATACCAATTGTAGCTACCAACTCAATTCTACATAAACAGACTTTTCTTTAAGTGTTTCTTTTTCTGTCTAGCTCTCAATTATATTTGGTGAATGCATTAAGAAGAAGCTAACCAAATAATATGAATATTTCTGAGAGTATGTAATCTAACATAGTATAGTGATATCTGAACTGTATTAAACAAGTGGCTCCTTGAGTCAATTTGCATTCATTAACATGGAGTGAATGAGCTAAGTTTTATTACACCGATAAAAATGCTACTAGTTTAAGAAATAATTTCTATCTTATATAAAACAGACCATATAAGCTATATGTTGAATATGCTTAATGAGTAATATTAAAATTCTGGCTGAGAATGATTCCTCCCTGTCCCCGTTTGGACAGAGGAGTTAGCAGAGCCTTGCAGGCATGTTCTAAGCTAGTGAGGTGTTCTGTTGCTCATTGTGCAGTTAAATGAAGTAACTGAAGAACATAGGAGTTACAGGCTGGTGGCAGTGCTATTACTGTGCCTTATATATCTTACAAGACATTTTAAGTGTCTTGCTGCCTGGGGAGGTTATTCATTAGAACACATTTTCACAACTACCTGCACTTCCCTTTTTTTATGTGTGTCTTGCCAAACTTAGCTTTAACATATATAGTAGGTTTTTAATTTAATTTCATTTCAAAAATGCAATGAATTCTACAGCTAATGTGGGGAAAAAAGTGAGCATGGAGATGCTTGTGAACACAGACAAAGCCATATAAATTACAAAGGCAACAGTGTTTGTCATTCACCAAGCTGCTTGGGCATGTAGTCGGAGGCTCATCATGCAACTTTTATTTCTATTAATTGTTTTTATTTGGTTTACTCTGCAAGATTTACACAATGAGAACATGATGATTTGCTCTATGTGGTGGTTGGAATGACTTTGTTTTAGAGTAAAATCAAAACCAAAACTGGGGTAGAGGTTGAAAAAATTGAGAGCCTGTATTTTCTCTGTATGAATAAATTTATTTGGACAAGGGAAAAAATAGCTACGGTTTGCCTAATCCTGTCACATGGATGTTACAATGCAAGACAGTATTTGAAGTTCCTTACCTTTTTTAGGACTAGAGTTGTAACTTACTTTGGAGTAATAAAAATAATAAAAACAAAAAACCTCAAATGCTTAAGTGATTTTATCACTGGTTCTTCTTTAGGTCTATTCCCTCTGATATGCTGCCACTGTCTTTTCTCAAAGTATCGTTGTTCCCATTATGAATCTTTTTCTAGGGAAATAGGGAGAAGGGAATTGGAAAGGGAGTAAGAGTAGTGTCTGATTTCGTTTTGCCTCTGCTCTTTGAAAGATGTGTTGAGATGGATCCAGGGTACTTTCTACTTTGCCAACCATAAAGTAAGTATATGCAAGTTCTTTTATTGGTAAATGAATAGATAAATAGCTGTTCCATCAGTCCAGATCTCTGGTGGGGACATTGAGCCTCAAGGTATGCAGGATCACTACTTCTATAATGATAACCTTCTCTCTAACAGAAACAGCTGTACAGAGCCCATAACAAAGCTTTTTTAAAAGGCAGAAAACTGGCAAATTTTAGCAGAGGAAGTCCTAGAAATAGGGATAAATATAAAAAGGAAGGGCCTCTGTCAAGAAGAATGGATGAGTTGGTCACCCTAAAAATAAATGACTTTGAAGCATGTGAGACGTGCTGTGTGCTTACATATCTTACAATGAAGAAGTTTAATCCAGATATGGTTTAAATGTCCCAAATACATGCCTTTTATGCAAAATCAGTCCCCCTTTTTATTTTTTTTGCTAAAACCCCAAAATTATACTCCTATGAATAAGGGCTTATAGTAGAAACTAACAGAAGACAGAAATGGAAGCAGACATCATTATAATGAAAATGTTGTTCTGATTAGTAAACCAGTTAAGCTAGATCATGAATGCAGGTGGTTTGGTTGCTTGGGGATTTTTTTCTTGAGGAATTGAAACCATGCTAAGTTGAACCTGTCACTTTGAAGAATCAAAACTTTTTTCAAATGTTTGTTTTGCACCTTTGTCATTGAGAGTCAGTGGATGCTGTTCTTTTAATGGGATTTTTCCTTTTACATCAAAAGCTGTTTGTGTTGTTGTTTTGTTGTGTGTCTTCCTGAAACACAAATTCCATCCACCCCCCACCCCACTTCCCATGCTGTTTAGTGTCACAATGTGACCTTACTCTGGGTCACGATTCACTTTAATCTTTTTGTGTGATTTTTATCATGGAAGAAAGGACAATATGTAATAGATCACAATATGAACAAGGTTATTTTCTTGAAGAATATTTGCTGTGATTTTTCAGTAGCACTCTGTCACAGAATCTTGATGGTTGCCATTAACCCTGAATACAGGGTTATTTTTTCCTTCCTGAGCTTCCCAAAGACCTTTTAATGAAAACAATAAAGCTTTCTGCCAGGAGAAGCTAGAAATGTCTTTTCATAGCAAATATTTAAAGGGCTGATAAACCCTCAAACTTAAATCATTAAACATGATATTTATAGTTATAATGTTATTGCCATTTATTGAGAATCTGTGTAGAGGGGTTGATGGACAATCCATTTCTCATCAGTTTTTTGTGTGGATCCTAAATCTGGCCTTGCAGA
The DNA here is from genome assembly GCF_000695815.1 of Acanthisitta chloris. Classification (NCBI taxonomy): domain Eukaryota; kingdom Metazoa; phylum Chordata; class Aves; order Passeriformes; family Acanthisittidae; genus Acanthisitta; species Acanthisitta chloris. The sequence goes on from NW_008669632.1 coordinate 40,765, forward strand.
ACTCTACATAAAGATCTAAAGCAAAAGCCTATGTATTCAGGTAGGCAGGTGTAAGAGAATTAATGGTCTTATCGGGTAGCAATACCTTTCAAGAACTTTGCCTTAAAAGTCCAGACTCTAGGCCTGTCTATGCAGATGTATGGTATAAGTGTAGGTTAACATGTATATTTTTTGATGAGTTTTCTGATTTGTTTTTGGAATATCGCTAGCTTCTATAACATGCACAAGAATTTGAAGTATTAATGCATGCTAGAAAACAGAATACAGAGCAATGACTTTGAGGGTCAGAAAATATTTAAAAAGTCAGATGAGATTAGGGCTTAGAAATAATTTATTTCTGGGGTTTTTTACAAAGTAAATGAATTACAAGTGACAATTGGAGAAAATGAGGCAGTCTCTTAATATTTAGAAATTTTAGCTTAATTTATCATGATTTGCATTGGTGACTAAGATTCTGGTTTTATGTCTAATAAATATGCTTAGAGTTGCATTCTAGAGGGCAAAGGAATAAAAGTAAATAATTAAGAAGGTGATACTGAAATTATTTAGAAATTGGAAGCCTACCAAGAAGAAATATCAGTTGTATATAAATGTTCTTAATTAAATTATTTATTTTTCCTATTGTCCTGAATGGTGTTATTTAAAAATATTTTTATACATCATGGAATCATGTCATTCCAAATATCTTGCTGCGGGCAGGGACACCTATCACTGGACAACACAGGCCTCCTGGAATTTTTACCTGACTTCATCAGCATTCATCACTCCCGAGCTTGGAGGAGGTGATCCTTGAATGTTAAGCAGCTTCCCTCCAGGGCTTTATTTCGTGGCATTCTACCAGACACATTCCTGGAGAGGCCTAAGTCTGCTCTCCTGAAGTCCAGGCTAGCAAGCTTTCTTTGCAACCTCCTCACTGCCCTAAGGATCTTGAACTCCACTGTTTCATGGTCACTGAAGCCCAGGCTGCCCTTGAGCTTCACATTTCCCACTAGGCTCTTCTTGTTGGTGAGAACAAGGTTCAGCACAGCACCCCTCCTCATTGGCTCCTCTGTCACTTGGAGAAGAAATTTATCATCCACACATTCTGGGAACCTCCTGGATTACTTATGCCCTGTTGTGTTGTCCCTCCAACAGATGTCAGGGTGGTTGAATTCCCCCATGAAGACCAGGGCTTGTGAATGTGAGGCTGCTCCTGCTTGTCTAGAAAGGACCTCATCCACTCAGTCTTCCTAGTCGGGCATCCTCTAGCAGACCCCGTCTGTCATCTCTCCCTGTCCTCCCTTTAATCATGACTCCTCATTCATTTCCAGGAAATGCTCCATGCACTGCAGGTGATCATTGTCATAGAGGGTGATGCTGCCTCCTTGTGCCCTCGGCCTGTCCTTCCTAAAGTGCCTGTATCCTTCGATTCCAACACTCTGGTCAGAGGAGCTATCCCACCATGTCTCCATGATGCCAGTAAGATCACAGCCCTGCAGGTCTGCATATGTCTTTATACAGCCACTGTTTTTAATATATATAAACTGCTGTATAAGGCAGAGGAGTCACAAGACATGACACAAATTGTAAGGCAGTGTAACTGTACTTGAGAATAGAAACTAGTCCATATAAATACCTTAATATATCTTGAACAACTTGTTTAAGTTTTCTAGGCATATGTTCATGAGTGATATTTTGTCATGCTTCCTTTATTACAATATATAGTGTCAATTCTAGGAGACTATTCTGCTCCACAAGAAGTGGCATTTCCTTAAGCATTTAAAGATGTCAGAGGTGTTTTTAATAATTAAGAGAAGGTCTGTTAGAAAGTGAGAAATGTGAACTTCCTAAGCTTTTTTTAGTTATTAACAACCCAGATATTACAGGAAATAGAGATTCTGTTGGTTTCACTGGTCTGCTCTGATACATCAAAATCTCTGTAGAGGAAAATTATGTTGATTTGAAGTTTAATTATGAGTTCATTTTTGAAATTTTATTGCTTGTAAAAGGCACAAGAATGAACAAGTAGGAGGTTGCTACCCTCTGTACAGATTAGGTAAAATTCCAGCTGTAAGGGCACTGCTTTCCTCATCTCTTTTATCCTCTGTGCTTCAGCTTTGATGTGAATGTAATAGTAGCTTCTTTTATATTCAGCTTGATTTGGGTTCCATGTTCTCTGGGAATTATTCCTGGTCTACAAAGATCTAAGGGAGAGAAAAATAGAACTGCAAATCTTTTAAGAAAGAGTCAGGATGTTTTAGATCTTTATATATATTTAAAAATAATTGGCAGCCAATTCAGGTTCATTGGAGGGTTTTTATTTCCTTCTGATCTTAGGTCATGGCCAAATAATGTCCAGGAAAAATAATCTTCAGGTCTTGAGAACAATGCAGCTATATAGGGGGAGAGTGGTTCCAAGGTTATTAATCTCTCAACTACTTCATTGTGAATGGACGTAGCATTTTTATGTGGAAGGATCTTTTGGCAAAACTGCAATGTCACTGAAGAGTCAAGAGAGCAACAGAAAAATGCTGGGAATTCTTCCAGAATTGAGGTTAGTGCAATACCTTAAAGAACCACTTTATGTCAGTAAGACCATTCTTTCTCAAAAGTATCTATGAGTGCACAGCATATTGGAAAATGAGCAACTAAATTTGGGACAAAAGTAGTGGCATAAGTATTATTTGTAGTCTAAGGCTTAACCTGTCTCAAAACCAGTGCCCTTAGTGGAACCTTAACCTGAGACCTATACATGACCCTATACGTGCTGTAACTCTGGGATCTCTTTGCCAACCTCTCCCTGCTCACATAGGTCTTTACCCTGAACCAACATCCATGACCCAGAGAGAGAGGTTTTCAGGGGAAGTTTCTTTTGGCAGTCTTCCTCTTTGTTTGGCAGGCCTTTTAGCCCTACTTATGCTGCAGCTCTAGGGTCTACTTTTATTCTCAACATTAAGCCTTCATATGAGCCTTAACCCAAGACCTATAAGGAGAATTTTCTGCAGCCCACCCCTTGCTTTGGCAGCCCCTTTTCAGCCTTATTTGGTAACTTTAGGCTTTCTTTGTTTACAAACCTTAAGACAAATTGCAGGTCTTAATCATAGTTTATGAGAATGTGTTTGGCAAATTTTATTTTTTCAGGAAAATGTGTCAATCCTTCATTATTATGCTGAGTGTGCTGTAAATTCATATGCTGCGTGCTGAAAAGGCAGGCTGTTAGTGTTACTCTTCTCAGATATTTGTTCTTGCTTATTTTAGTTTATAGTAAAATTAATACTGAGGGGAAATAATTACTTTTATGGTATGGAATGAGTGGAAAGATTTGTCTAAACTCTTTCAAATGAACATATGTGGTATCTAAAAGCCTGTGTAAAGAAGATTGTCCTCTATTATCCTCCTGCTATATCCTCTCAATCCCCCAAAGTAATTGAAATACCTAATTTTGTAGATGTTGCATTCATGATGCATATAGAACCGTTGCAGATAACAAGGATGTAAGTGCTTCTACATTTCGCTTCAAGGAAGAAGTGGTCTCATGTGATTTGAGTGAATAAGACTGTCACACTTATTTTAAAAACATAAGTTCAATTACATTTTTAACTTGAAGTTTAATAATGTATAATAATATCTTTCACCATAGGATCTGACAGAAACAAATGTATTTTCTTCTCTGTGGAGGAAAAAAGTTGCCTTTGCTTATTAAGCAAATGCAAAATGTAATTTCACATGATGTGTCTGTTTTACTGGCAGATTTTGTAACATGGCTGGAATGGTAAAGCTCATAACATCATCAAAGTGGTATGATTTAACAATCTGAGTTTTATTGCTTAAAATATAACTTGATGGTGTTTCAGAAATTCATGTTTTCAAGTCTTGGGGATAAAAACGTATGGTCAAGCTACTTCACCTGGAAATATGCAGGAGAGATGGAATGCTGACTCGTATGAGGGTGACACCATTTTGGCAGGAAAAGGCTTAAAAGAAAATATGATCAAGGTCTAGAAACTCATAAAAGTAATAGCTTGCTTAGGAGGAAGGTGATGACAAGCAGAACTGTTACCAAATTCCACAGTTCTGGAACTAAAGGGCAGTCCCTGAAACCACTAGGATGTCAGTATAAAACAAATAATACTCTTTCATGCAGCATGTAGAAATTCTGGAATTTCTCACTCCAGAAAGTTGTGGAGTGACAGTGTTTGAGACAGACTTTTCCCAGATGGATCATAAGATGTCACAATGGAATATTTTGTATGTTTTTAAATATCAAGCAGTTTCACTCATGATCTGGTTTGTTTGGGTTTTTTTTAATTAAAGCAACTCCTTTTCTGGTAACGTCTATCAAAATCTCATCAAACTAAAGAGATGTATTTTGGAAATATGAGGAATCTAATTAGATTTTAAATTTCCTTTATTTACACTATTAAAATGAGCTCTTCAATTTATGACTCTTTTCTTCAGCAAATACTGAAAAATGAATATAAATACTTCATTCTCCTTTTTTTTTATACACCAATTCCAGGAG
>NW_008669632.1:45313-47175 GCF_000695815.1 Acanthisitta chloris
AGACTTCATGATAATGGGTTTTAGAACAGGCATGTAAATATGAGGCAGCAAGCTAGAGTTCCAGTGGAGGAGTCTGAACAGCTTGGGTCTATTAGAAATTCTTTTCTGTCTTTCAGTATAATAAGTCAGGGTTTTAAAGGTAAGGAAATTTATATGTTCTAAACCCAAACTATTAGTTCTAAACAGAAAATTGTTGGGAAATCATTTGGTTAAATTCCTTCTACGCAGTTCAGAAGAGTTCATGATGGAGGCTGGTTATTAGAAAAGTAAAGGGATGATGGTTTTTCTACCCAGAAAGTAATTGAGCTTCTGATCAATTTGCTCCAGAAAAATGACTGAAGCATCCTCAACCATTAGGAAGGAGAAGACCGAGGATCCATTGCCTTTTCTTCCATACTCCGAGCTTATTAAATAGCTCTTTCCCACTTACCTCCTCTGCAGGACACCATATGTGATCTGTTTACCAGGATTATGTTATGCAAAACTAGCATGCCTACTTTTTTCTGTCCCTTCAAGGTGGAACAGTGCTGGATGATTATATTAAAAGAAAATGTCAGAATCAGGTTTGATTGGGTAGATAACAATACTTATTCTACTTGCACTAGAGGCTTAGAGAGGTTTTTATTTTATTTTTTTTCCAAAAAAAAGCAAAAGTGGTGCCACTCTGAGAAAAGCAGTAGCAAATTAAGGTAGTAGTATTTACAGCAGAACTAAAAAGGATCTGTACTTCTATATCTAATCACTTTTTTGTTCTTTGACTAGGAGAAAATAATTTCCACCTCAGACATGCATAGTGTCCATGAAGAGAGGGCAGTAAGCTCTAATTTTCTTTGTAAGGTTCTATGAAAGCATAAAAGCAAAAGTAAGCCTAAAAAATTAGAGGAAAAGCATGTTTTGCAAGAACATAGAACTTTATTGCTACCTACAAGAAAGGCTTAAGAAATTGAAAGAAGACTTTAAAGACAAGATTTCTTAAGTCACAAATTTGACCTCTGTTTGCCCCCAGTTTCCCCTTTTCCCCTTCTGATTTTCCTATTTTATCATGTTCTTTTCCCCTTTATATGCCTTATAAAAACTTCAGTACACTGGCTTTTAACTAACCTGATGAAGTGTTGCACATTCTTGGGAGGAGTTTTGCTTAAATGTTAGAAGACATTTGGATTTCTCAACTCCTGTTTCAATCCCTCCACAAAAGTTCTTGACAATAATTTCCTGGTTATGGGAATTCACTCCTAGTCTGAGTTTGTCATGTCTGTATATTGTTTGCTACTATATTTCTGTTATGGAAGCTGATCATGTTCATTGTGAGTGAGTAAGCTATACAATTATAGAGAATAATTTTTTTTAATCTTAGTAATGTATCCAGCAAATGAATGGACATTTATGTATGATATAGTAAATTTCCTGCTATTTCATTGAAATAGATCGTCTGCATTCAAGGTAAATGAGAAATATATTTAAGTATAAATATATGTTGTCTAGGTGTTTAATATAGATTTCCCTATTTTTTTTCCCCTTCTCCCCCCACACCCAAGGTATGTATTTTGATAATCTTGAAATGAAACTGGCACAGTGAAAATCCTTATAAGTTTGCAAAAAACTTACTATGTTTGTTAAATAAGTATACATAAATATATATATCTGTAAAAAAATGAACATACATAAATATATACAATTTATGATGATAAAGCACTTTACTGCATGTTTCTTGCTCTGAAGATAGGATGAGAGAATCAAGCTGTCTGTTACCTAAGTCCCTTATTAAGGATCTTAAAAAGAAAGGCATCCTGACATTCAATAACTGCTAAGCCTGAGAAAGGTTCATGACAGCATAGGAAAATTTGGCACTGTAACTCTTCAAA
>NW_008669632.1:47249-76512 GCF_000695815.1 Acanthisitta chloris
AGATTGTGATTGTATCATATATATATATATATATGAAAAATATTTTGCTGTGAAATACCTGCAGTTGCTCAATGTTGCTGTCAATATCACAGGCACCAGTAGGTTCCAGACCCAAATATTGTGTAGGTCTGGTCTAGTATATCTATATTGAATAAAGTCAGAAAGGAGAAAACAGAAAAGTTAAAGGAAACAACCTACCTTCAACACCTGTTTCTTAATGGCTAGATGATCTAGGTTGTAATTTCCTATGCAGTGTGCAGAGACTCTGGCACTGCCTTTGCATTAAGTAACTTTATTCTGGAAGATTTACAGGTACTTTTTCTGAGAGCTGTCCTGAGACAATTTAATGACCTGTTTCACTATTATCTCACATATTGCCTCCTATTAAGTTCTCATAATAAGCTAATAGAGTTTTTTCTTGCCTGATTATCTCTGTTTGGCATCAGTCACCATTGTGCTTCATTTAAGTTCTCCCTCTCCTTCATTTCCAGGAATAACTGTTAAGATGTAGTTGATGTCATCTTGCCCTCATACAAGGTACATGGAGTTGTCTTGTGTGTTTGCTGTTGCTGCACCCTGCTACAACAGCAGGCAGGATGGGGTGTCTGTGTAAATGGAAACACTGGTGTTTCATTCAGAAAACGTATACTGCTGTAAATTAGTTCTAAGCCACATAGCTAATCTATTTTGCAAATCTTTTTTTCTTCTTTTTCACTTCATGATTCACTTTCAAAGGAAGTGTTAACTATTAGTGTGGAGAGAGATTAATTTGAACAGTGAGACATGTGGACAGATTTTTTTATAGTATTTTTTATCTTTCAGTTTATGCTTCAATGCAATTCTAGGAAATTAGCCTGTATTTAGTCTTGCAAGTACATCTTCCAGAAGCAAGTTAATTGCTGAGTGATGACCCTGTGTGGTGAGAGCATAATGATTTGTCATCTTTTAGCAGACTTAAATTAAATATTTGTTTCAGAAAAGGTCATACTTGTTATTTAATTGTGAATTATTAGAAATAATTAAGCATTGGTTTACATGTGAGTAAACAGTATATAATAAAAATTTGTTTTCTCAAACTGTGGTACATTTTTATATAGCAATTACTTTCAGATTGTCCATTTATTTTCCAGTAGGTTGTCCCTGGTGATATAACTTTCAAATTCTTTTTACACAATGTCCACCTTTGATGAAAATACATCATTTACTTCAAGTAATGCTTACCTTTTTAGTAAAAGATGAACTCCTACACCTGGTTGAGCCATAAAATGAGGATTTTAATTTATAACTGTGAGTTTTGGCCCGTTATCTCTGAAATGCTAGGAATCAGGACGTGGTCCCAGCAGACATTTGTATTTGATCCTGAATAGCACGAAAGTAATATTTTCCAGTAGTAAAGGTGAACCACGTGACTTAATATATTATTGTTGCATGCCATGGAAAGTTTAATCTTGAAGTTAGTGTATAGTGAAATAGCATACTTTCTTAGATCCAGAGCCACAAAAGCCCTTGGGTCTCAGCTATGGAGATTAGGAATTGCTTCCTGACATGTTGCTGCCTGACTTGCCCTCAGTTAAAGTTTTCTAGGCATCTAAGGATGTACAGAAATTTTGCCACAATCAAATGACTTGGCACATATTTTGTGTTCAAGTCAACTTTTGATCCTCAGACAAAGTTCCTCCAACAGTTTACTGAGAGCGGCTACATTCAATAAGCCTGTGCATTGATACATCACAGGCCTGTGCTTGAATATCTTTTATTGAATAATTTAACTCCATTTTGATAAGGTATGGTAGTCTTTTCAAGTGTGAGGCAGTTTATCCTACTTTTTCTGCATAGGAGAATTTCAGAGTTTGATTCTTTGGCTAATTTGTTTAGAGGCACCTTCCCTTCTCTTATTGAAACTGTTCTGCTATGCCATGAACAACCAAATAACGGTTGGAGCAGAAAAAAGTGAGCAAAACTGTGTGAAGGGATTTGGAATTTCTGGAGAGGCCTATTCTTCAAGTCATATTTAAAGTAAATTTAGAATAGACAGATGTTTTACTGAAAGCACAAATCCAATCTTCAGAGCAGTTGTCCTTTTATTTCTTTAGTATCTTCCAGCAACTCTTCCCATGCTCATGTTCCTATCCCACATGCTTGGGAGATTTAGGGCTGCTGCAGTGGCTAATGTCCTCCTGCCTGCCAAAATCTCTTAGGAATATCCAATAGACAGTTTTTATTCTAGATGAGTTATTTTCAACTTTAATGTGTGGTCCTCTTGAGAAAATTCAAATTACTAGTGTTTTACACCATATAACAACTTGCTTTTCTTTATGTACTGTGGACACTTTTAGAGGCAGTTGGGAGATGGATTGTATTATTTATAGAAGAACTAGTTCTGTGCATCTCCATGGTTCCTCTCTGAAAGGACCAGTTCTTTTCAGATAGAAAACTGTATTTAGTGCTTGTTTGCTACTTCACATAATCTAGATATAGGTTAATGACCTCTAAATAAGAAACTTTATCAATTACAAGTAGTTTGGTTTAAATTCCACAGGTTTGGGTTTTTTTTTCACCAGAGAACCTCCAGTGCTAATGATTGCTTCAGAGTAAATGATTTACCTTGAGTACATAATGCATACATTGTAATAGAATCACAGAATATTTGGAGTTGGAAGGGACCCACATGGATCATTGAGTACAACTCTTGACCCTGCACAGGACAACCCCAAGAATCACACCATGTGCCTGAGATTATTTTCCAAATGTTTCTGGAACTCTCTCAGGTGTGGCACTGTGACCACTTCCCTGAGGAGCCTGCCCAGCCACCCTCTGAGTGAAGAACTTTTTCCTAGTGTCCAGCCTAATGTCATTCCCTTGAATCCTTTCACTGGTCACAAGAGAAAAGAGATCAGTGCCTGCCCCTCCTCTTCCCCTTGTGAAGAAGTTGCATACAGCAATGAGGTCTCTTCTCAGTCTCCTCCAGGCTGAACAGTCCAAGTGACCTCAGCCACTACTTGCATGTCTTCCCCCAAGACCCTTCACCATCTTCATTTTCCTTCTTTGGATGTTGTCTAATAGCTTTATAGCTTTTTTATATTGTGGTGCCCAAAACTGCACACAATATTCAAGGTGAGGCCAGACCAGTACAGAGTAGAGCAGGACAATCACCTCCCTCAGCTAGCTGGCAATGCTTTCTCTGATGCACCCCAGGATACAGTTGGCCCTCCTGCCTGCAGGGGTACACTGTTCAGTCATACTCAACTTGCCATCAATGAACACCCCGAGGTCCCTTTCTGCAACACTACTTTCTGGTATCTCATTCCCCAGTCTGTACGTACAGCCAGCGTTGCCCCATCCCAGGTGCAGCATCTGGCACTTGCCCTTGTTGGACTTCATATGATTGGTGATTGCTAAGCCCTCTAATTTATCAAGGTCTCTCTGCAGGTCCTTTCTGCCTTTGTGGGAGTCAACAGCACCTCCCGATTTTCTACAATCTGCAAACTTGCTTAGTATCCCTTCAAGTCCTGTGTCATTTATGAAGATATTGAAGAGCACTGGACCTAAGATGGAGCCCTGTGGAACCCACTAGTGAGCAGTCACCAGCCTGATGTAATCCCATTCACTGTAACCCTTTGCACCCAACCCATGAGCCAGTTGCTCACCCATCACATGATGTGTTTATCCAGCTGTGTGCTGGACATTTTGTCCAGAAGGATATTGTGAGAGACTGCATCAAAAGCTTTACTGAAATCCAAGGACTACATCAACTGGCTTCCCTTCATCAGCTAGGTGGGTTACCTTGTCATAGAAGGAAATCAGATTTGAGTATATTTAGTTATTCAAATACTCCATTAGCCTGAGAAATAGAATAGAAACAGCAAAGATATTTAGAATAGCTTTAGTTGTTTTCATAAAGATAAGCCATCTTCAAAGAGTATGCATGTATGTGCATTGTTGGAGTGGGGCATTATACCTCTAAGGATCTGGATCACTTAATTTATTTTCTTATGCAACTTGATTCCTTCTGACTGAGGAAAAAAAAAACCCCATCAATTTCTATGATATGCCACCCCTTCAAAGTCATAACCAGTGTTGGTGATTCATGACATGATTACCATGCCTTCAAAAGTTCAATTAGCTCAATCTGAAATAGAATTTCCAAAGGCAATGCTGTCCTTTGAGGTAATATAAATGTCAGAAAAAATGTACTAGCTGAATAAATATCATCCACTTAGAGCTAAATACTAAGACTGCAGATGGATTCTACTTATGGCACTTAAGCAAATAGAGTCATATTGTATAAAAGGCTGAAAATATGCTTTTTAACCCTGTGAATTCTGGCCAAGAAAAATCAATTGTAATAAAAATAGGCTTACAAGGTTCTAAAGTTGATGCTTCTCCAAGTTGTATAGTTTTTGTGAAAATTTTTCTGCTTTGAAATCAAATGTGCTATTTTGTGTATTGGTGATACTTAGTTCTTATTTTCACTGAATTTTGAATTGAACTTCACATAGAGCTAAAGTGAGAGAAACAACATTTTTTCAACTTTGAAAGAGTTCAGTTGGTTTGGTGCACAGAAGATTTGGCACCCAGTGCAGCATCCATGGACCTGGGCTGGGGTCTTCACATTTGCACATCATGGAAGCACTTCTGGCTGTTCTTTAGAAAGGTGGCAATTGCATGCTTTATGCAGACTTCACTTCTTCTGTTAACCTGCTAATGTGAAAAATGAATTTAGGATAAAAGTAGTCATTGAAAAGGAAGAGTGAGAGATGACGTGGTTTGAACCTCATTGAAGGTTACTGTGTGTTTTTTCTTAAGGGGGAAGAAAAATATCCCCCCAAAAACTGTGAGCTATGGTGACAGCCTTAATAAGATGAGGTGGTCATGCTTGATTGGCAGGTTTGTTTGAATGGTTTTATTGTGCACTACGTAATATGTAACAGTGCTGGCATTGAGTTTGCCTACATAGTCCCAAAGACTGGGTTGTTGCAACAACAGTTTCTTTTCAGAATGTGTTTGTACTGCTCCTTCTCTTCATGATGCTGGGGAGCTTTTGTGTTGTGTGGGGTATACAGCTTACTGTAACAGATCTAAAGCTTTAGTGTAGGCTTAAGACTTTCACATAAGCATATGAACAGTGAAAAATAGAGAAAGTCCTCAGAAAAAAATGCAGGCGCAATGTGGTTATTGGCACTTAGATTTTTGTGGGTTATGTGATTCACTGACACTAGATTCAATGTACTTTATAGGATATTCTTCTAAGTGCTGCCTAAGCACATAATTGTATGCCCTGTCCTGTTGTCATCAGTGTCTTAGTGTCCTTTCTATATCACACCTTAGTTTAAGACAATGTAGAAAGCTTTAAAGAGATGGTAAGTTTAAGAAAAGTGATATGTTTCCTGCTTTTGAGAAACCCTTGTTTCAGCTGTGGCCTGAAAACCCATGTGTTGTGGAAAATACACAGAAAATAATTAATGTATTTTTGCTTCAGCCAGACTGTGACATGAGGGAACAGGTTGTGATTCCAGTGTTACAGATGCGCAGCTGAAAGTTATGCGGCAAAGAGCAATAATTTAGTAGGGATTCTGCTCTTTCTAGTATTAAATAAATTTAAACAATGGTTTGGATTCAATGATCTCATCAGCAAAAAATCCTGAATGAGCCAAAATGGAGACGAGGACAGCCTGTTAGTTTTCAGTTTCTGTGCAGTAAAAATGTTGGTGGCATTATGAGACAGTTGGTGAAAGCTGTTAGAACTATTGGACAAAATACAAGCCCTGCAATCTATTTTGAAACATTATTCTCTAAATGGCAGATTTTAATACTGCTCACCATCTTTTTTCTACCACTGGTTAGTGTTTTTAAGATGCAGAGCTGTGATAATGAGCTACAGAATCTGATGTAACAGCTCAAGCATTTTTTCTGGGGAATAATGGAAGGATTTGATATGAACAGCTTGGGTCTAGGTTTAGTGTTGGAAAAAATAATTACTACAATGTAATTGCACTGCTGCTGTTTTCGTTTGGAACATAAAGTGACTATTCCAGCACAATTTAGGATGAAATCTGGTCAGATTTTGATAAAATCCCTTGTAAATTTGCACCTGTGAGGATCATACTCTATCTGTTCAATATTATGTATCCATAAATGAAAGTTGTAATGGAATCCAAGCAAAGCTTCAGATATCTTATACTGGTCAAAAGACCCTAATACTGCCTGAGACTTGGGTGTTGATTGGAAGAAAATAGCTGGCTGCTGGTTGAAAGTTTTATTTTTTTCCATGGAGTGCCAGCTTTGAATTTTGTGTCGTATTTGCCTTAAGATAAAATTTTACCTTTCTTAAACATTAAATTATTAACTAAATAAGATTTATTGCTGGTTTTGTTTTATTTTATTTTAAACCTAGCAGGCTAGTGCACAGTTGGCATAAATCAGAACTTCTGGCAGCATTCCTTTGTATCCCATAACTGTGCTGAGAATGGGTTTTGTAAGCACACGTGAAATAACTCTTACTTGCTCTGCAGTGAGGCTAAAAGTGCCAACTCAACTAACAGTGTTTGTTTCAGAAACATGTAAACTACCCTGTGATGTAGGAACTGGCTTTCTGACTATTTATCTTTTGTAATTACCAGAAATATTAGAATGAGCAAAGAACTATAGAAGCTCAAATAGACTGCTTTGTTGTTCACTAGAAAGTTACACCTTTGTGATATCATAACTGGCTGTTGTAGCAATGATTGCAGGGTCCCAAAAAGGATTGTGATTTCAAATGTTGAGTAAGACAATAAACTGATTAACACTTGAGCAGAAAAAGTTCTTGTTTTTTGAACAATCTCAGCAAGAGAGAAATAACTATATTCTTCCTGAAGTAGTGTTCTCCAGGTTTTTGAAAATGGTCAGAGTAAGCACTTCTTTCTTGCTAAGAGATACCCTTAAAGGGTGTCACATGATTTCATTCAGAATATAAGATGTATAAATATAGGCATTTGGAAGAGAATGTCTGACAGCTGAATGAAAAGTACCTAAAAATATTCTGTGTCAAATATTGGAAGTATTAGCAAGAGAAGATAGTTCTCTGCCAATATAAAGCAACAGTAAGCAGATACTTTCTGTTCTCTCAGACTTTAAGCTGCACTGGTTTCTTTGAAGGGTTTGCTTTTGATTAACTCTACATTACTTGCACAGTATTTGCTCCATGAAGTTTTGAATATTTCTTTAGGCAAAACCAAGTCTTTTTTGTTTTCTTTTTCTTTTTTTTTTTTTAGGTTTTTTTTTAAAGCAGATCTATTACACTCTTTTTGATGATAAAAACAAGAATATGGTTTTACTGAGAAGAAGCCCAATAATACTGAAAGAGTAGCATCTCAATTACCTCACCTCATCTCTTCTTCAGGCCATAAATTAAATTAGTATGGAGTGTTAACACTGCTATATTTGTAACCCTGCAAATAGCTTGAAAATAATGAACTTAGTGTAAACCAATCAAAAACATTCCTAACTTTGCTTCAGGTTTATAAGTATAATTTTCTTCAGCTTAGAAGTACATTTTTAATTGAATTGTGACATCAGAAACTGGCCCCACAGATATCTTTGTAAGGGAGAGGGAAATTGGAGAGTGCTGTAAAACTGATTGAAATTCAACTTTTTTTTTTTTTTTTAAATAAGGGCAAAGAGTTGCTTTTCTTCTGTTGACAAATTTGAAGCGCTGCTGCTGCTGAGGTTGAACCAGTGCTATTTAAAGACCACACAAAAAGCTGTCAAAGGAAATACACAAAGAAAGGGCACACATTTGACTCTTTACTGGAGGTGACCAACAGCAAACATAATTTAAGTGCAACTTGTAAGCTGTGTGATTAGTTTATGAGATCAGGCATGGAAAGAAAATAGGTAAGCCTTTGTGCTCAATAAGCAGCAGCATTTTGAATCGTGAAAGTCATATTCTGTAGCCATCGACTTCAGATATTTAGATGTGACTTTCAAAGAATCAAAGCTAAAGGATATGGAAATAGTAATTTACTTTACAGCAGAGGTTGATACTAGGTTGTGTTGTGTAAGCTGTGAAATGAGTTGATCAGTCTTATAAAATCTATAAATTTTTAGAAAGACCAGCTTGATAATAGGGTAATAGCAAAAATAGAGAAGGATGAGTGGGAGACGTGCAGTATGAAATAACAAAGAAAAAGTTGAATGACTTGCAATTAACCAAGTAATATTTTCTAAAATTATTGCTCATTAGATTTTTCTTAAAACCAAACCAAAACTCTTAAAATTAAACTTTTATAGTTTTCCAGTGGATAATAATTACTATATACAGGTTCTATATGTTTCATTGTTTGCTAAAATGTTTTCAGAACTTCTTGAAAGCATTTGCAAACACATAATTGCACTAGTACTATCATGCTGTCCTCACTTTATGCTGTGGTAATGAAGGACTTAATTTTTCTAATTTAAGTACTGCTTATCATTGCATGTATTCTTAATGATATTCTTTCAGCCTTGAACACTTGTATTTTAATTAATTTCATGAATTATTGTTTACTTTTTAGTTCTGCAGTCTTACATTTCAGTGTTCTTAGCTCTTGCCAGTACCAGAGAGATCTGTATCCTTCATTGACTAAGTTAATGTACCAGCAGTCCTAAGGCTGGATTTCTGATCATTTCATGCATTTTCTGTGATTAAGAGACACATCAGACTGGATGGCTCCAGTTGTCAGCTATTTTTTACTTTAATGAGGTTTGTGGTATCATTTGTATATAATGGCTTCAAATTTGATTTTTGAATCCTCTGGCATCAATGATTGTGTGAAACCAAGCATCTAATAATAATACTACAATCAGATTAAGTATGGCTTAGTAAAGTATCAGACTGAAATATAGGGAATGTAGGTTATCCTTACTTTTATTGTAATGACAGATCAGTGATGAGACAGGTGCTTCATTTCTGTGTGCTGTAGTTAACCTGCCTGTAAAATAGGCATAACTATGCTAATGCATGTAAAGTGCATGCATTAGACTTTTAAAGTGCTGGAGGAGAAAAGTTACTATTAAAGGTATGATTCCTGTATTATCTTTCTTCAGTGCAGTTTGAGAAATCCCAATCTGACTGTTGGACAACTGCAGAGTTTTGAATAACCTAAGTTTTTAACACTATGGGGTTTTTTTGTGCATTGAGGGTCTTGTGTTATTTCAAACCCAAGAAGTAGCTCAGTTCTTTTAAACAAAGCCAAAGCACATAGTAGAAAGAAGTGATATCCCTGAAAAAAAGTATGAAACAAGTCAGATCAGTAATCTAAACTCAATGTGGAAATAAACAGTCCTCTTCCATCTAGAAGTCTAGAAAGATAAAATATACAGATGTTAACTCACATTCCTAATTTTTAATTGCTTTGAAAGTGATCTCATTTTTCTGAAGTTCTGTCTGTATATTAGAAATGCATTTATGGAATTAGGAGGGTTATACACCTAGAAATTAGTGAAATACTGGTAATATCCAGTTCTGAGTTAGTAGTTGTAGTAGTATGTAATCAATTTATTGTTAATACTCTCAAGTATAGCTCTTCTGTTACAAACAGTGCAAAGCTACTCCTTGATCCTCCTAGTTTGTCATATGAAGAATATCTGCTCAAAATTATAGCATGCAATGAGTCTTTGTTGGAAGAACAGTTCAGCAAAGCCTTCTTTTGACCTTACTTCATGTCAGTGTGTTCAGCTGCAGTCGCTGCCAGCAAAACAAGGTTCCAGCAAGGATTGATAGGACAGTAAAAGAGAACTAAACTCTAACCACAGCAAAGCATGAGACTATAGGATGAAAAATAGTACTGTAAAGAGAAACTGAAAATAATTTCTGTTCACAAGCTATACAATCTTTGATTTTCTGTTTCATGTCTCATCAAGTTGGGCAGGGGATGTTATCTCTCACTACATTACTGAGCAGCAGTACTGTAAAACAGAGTGGCTGCAATTTTCAGGGGTTTGTCTGATATAAACAGAAGAATAAACAGTGTAAGAGTAATAAAAAAGTAGTATGTAATAACACTGAAAACTACCTCCCTATTTAGGGAATTGTATGAATCATAAATTTCTTTAGTACTTTATCCATAGGCTAAAAGAAAACTGGAGAAGAAACACTAATAAGCCATAGCAAACAATAAAATAAGAGGGTCTTTTTTCTGAGTAACACCAGTGTAACCTGTCAAATGAATAGATCCACAGCCACTATTACTGAAATGCTTTCATGAGCAAAGTGTATCCTCAAACCTTAAACAGAAAGGACTTCAAATTATGTCCATCTGGTAAAGACTGGGATCACAGCATTGACAGGTTCCAGGTACAAAAGCTATTTTCTTTGTCGTCAACAAATTGCAAATGGTCATTCAGTGGAAGAATGGTTACTCAAGAATTTGACTATATGATTTTGTGTCCTCTAGTATAATTCTTGATATACCACATCTGCATTGTCTTAACAATTCCACTTCAAATACCCTCTACCTGCCTTTATAAATTTCCCCCCCCTTCTTTTTGTTTTGAAAAGATGTTGATATATAAGCAGATTCGTTTGTATGGAAATAAATGCAGCCACTCTTCTCCATATTTTTTAGAATTTGTGTGGAAATAAAAGCAGCCACTCTTCTCCATATTTTTTAGAAACTGTTGTTTAAATCACGTTTTAAAAATTCTGTCAATGTAATGGAAATTTTAATTAGGCTTCTGGATGCCAGTCTTGTAATGTAATGTACACTATGCATGGATGTACAGAGGCTTTCCATGCCAAAAAATGTTAAACTGTGACCTTTTTTAGACCATTTTAAAATTAGCTTCTTTGTTTCTTAATTTTATGTCAGATTCTGTATGAAAGTTGAATTGCTCTCTTTGGAAGAAGTCCTGCGTAATTGAGCAATAAAACAAATATGCTTTCTAAAACTCTTTAAAATCTCAGCAGTTCTAGCTCATAGCTGATGTGCATGGGTGATGCAGTCATTACATGGTGTCACAGTTAGTATTCTATAGTACATTTCATATGATTCTATACAGTTCTAAGAAAATTGTAAAAATCATAGAACATACCTATATTCTTTTATAAAACATGTGGTATTGCATGAATCTCCTGAGGAATCTGATGAATAATTTTCCCCTATGTAAATTAAAGGGAAACAAAATAAAATCCTCCCTACAACTTTTATGGTCCAAATAGTGACTAAGATGAAGACTATATCCAGTTGTCTTTGCATTTCGTATAATGAAAATGCATTGATTTTTTCTATCTAATTGCAAATTGGGATAGTTTTATAAGCCTGCTCTGATGTCCCTGAGGGCATTGCCAGCAAAAACTTAAACCCCACAGGGCCCCTGCAACTCTCTCCTAAGACCATGTTTTTGTCTTGGAAGTAGCACAGTGTAATATGAGATACAGCAGTTGCCAAGGTAACTGTTCTTTTCTCACTTGATAGCAGCAGGTGAATGGTTGCCTGGATATCCACAGTAATTTGCTGGGGCTCTAGTATTTCGGTAAGGATGTACACATTGTATTTTAGGCTTGTTTTTCTCTCACAAAAGCTTTAACTAAAATCCTAAGGTACATGATAAATATTAAAATACAATTCAGTATTATTCAATGATTATTCTTCCTCTAGTGCTGTTTTTAATATTGATATTTTACTAATGTTTTAATGCAGACTATTAGAGCAAGATCTCTTTATATTGATAGATCTTCTTCAGAAGAATTTATTTTCTGATTCTTTTTTTTTTTTTAAAATCTTGGTTTACTATTTTAAGACCCTTCTTAAATTAAGACCTAATTTGACTAATGAGCTTCACATTTAAATCTGGAGCTAATGAGACAAATTCTGCAAGATTAATTTCTGGTTTGTTTTTATTGTACCATCCTTTAATGAAATCGGTAAGATGTTTGAAAATAAGATTGGTCTCCCATTCTAACTCTGCTGCAGCATTCTCTTGAATTTAAAAGAAAAGACACCTAGCAAAGAGGTGTTCAGATTTTATGGACTTCGAGGATATATGGGAAAGTTCTCATGAAATGTGACATAATAAGTATTTTCTTGACCATGGGGTTTTTTTTTAATTATTATTGGTCTGGATTCCATCAGTATAATTATATACTCCAGAAGATCTATCCTGTTCTGCATCCTGTGTTCTGCTGTATTGTGCCAACTTCATTTTGCACATTTCAAATAAAATTTGCAGAGATTAGAACCTAAGCCTTCAGTGTGTCATAATTAGGTTTTAGATTTTCTGTGATAAGACCTACAGCTTTATTCAGTCAGTTGGCAGACCCAGAAAGAGAATCTGTTGCATCGTTTATACCACAGTTTGTTAGTTAATTACATACACATAATCAGAATGTGAAGAAAATCTTAAATTTGGGACAAATAGAATATGCTTTCCAGATTTCAACTGTGCATAAAGTTGTCTATGCTAGCCTCTGAATACATGGTATATATCTGGCCTGAATTCTAGCTGTTAAATACCTTATAATTAAGTAATCCTCCTCATGTAATCTCTAAATTCAGCACTTTATGCAAAATAGCATTTCTTTAAGGAAAATGGATCTTTCTTCATAATTCTATTGCTATTATGAATAATTCCAATGTCCCCAAAATAACATTATGATCAAGTTGGCAGTACATAAGTAACATGGCTAAACAAAACCATCAACCATATTTATGAAGAGATGGGCAAGGCAGGGTTAAAGCTGTTCCAACTAGGAATTAAATACATATTTTCAATGGAATTATTCTGTATGCTGACAATGATGACATTCTGAAAGATTTGATGGAAATCTTGTATTTATTTATTTTCTATAGGGTTTGGTCTTTTTCTGAGCACTTGTGATCTGAAAAGTACCATTTGTACTGGAAGGAAATCTTTCAAAGCTGACAGTGAAACTGCTTTATAACAGAAATGTACTCTGCTTTCTCTCAGCTACTGAAATAAAATACAAGGTATGGCATTGTTGTATGGGATAGACAGTTCTTGGCTCAGAAGCAGATTGTTTTACCCCTGTAGAAAGGGGTTGGGGAACAAGTAGATTTGTTTTAGGCATCCATCTTTGCCAAGGCTACCATCTGACAGGTAGACTCAACATCTTGACACTACTGTAAATGTTAATGTTAGCTCTGCTTTGTTTTGATAGCCTTGTCAGACACTTATTCACCAATAATACTTATTTAAGTACATCAGACTTCTAGAATTAACAAAACTACTGTAATTCCCTGTCTGAAGACACATTGCTTTAACTGAGGCATGTTACTCCAAACAGATGTGATAGTTGTTTTCTTCTCCTTTTATGACTTGTCACTAAATCCTGTAGCTCAAGTGAGAGACCAGCAGTGCACAGCTCTAAGATTCTGGGCTGACTTAGATGTTATGTGAAGTGCATCACCTCACAATATATAAGCTTCTACAAGACTTCTGGAGATGCTTTTTTTTTTAAGACTTACTTTTAAAAACATTTAATTATTGCAATAAATTTCTCTCTCTTCCTATAAAGATTTCCAAATTAAAGTCTGCTTTTAAACAAAGGCAAACCAAAAGAATGTTACTACAGCTGCTAGTCATCTCTGAACAATAGAAAGAAGATGCCTTATTGGTACATATTTATTCCTTCTGGTTCTACGTATCATGTTTTTGATTTATAAAGTCTCCCATTAGTGAAACAGGAAGGAAAATAAGTTCCTTTTAGACTTACAAACTTGTACTCCTATTTATTTCAGTAGTGCAAGATTGAGCCTTAATATGAAAAAATGTTCTAGCCTCAAAGGTTCAAGCTTCAGTACAGTTAATTGTCAAAAGCAAAATAAACCAAATCAAACCCCAGACCCCCACCTATGGATATGTAGATCCTCCTAAAGTTGCATTTCTCTGTGATAATTACATTATTATCTATCAGAAGTGTCATAGGGCTTCTAGAAACTGTAAGTTCCAGGCATGTGTTTCCTTCAGAACTGACTGCTATTGCAAAGGTGAATCATTGAATCATCCATGTATTGTGTTTTCAAAATTCTTCTAAAACTGAGAAATACAGACCTGTGTATCCAGATAAAAGCTTTGAAATGATTCAGTATAACATCTGAGTAGACGGATTGTTTGGCTTTCTTTGTTTCTGCAGAAGCTGAAGAATAGGTGCAGTATTTCCAAAAAGGTTAATAACATAGTAATGCTTGGAAACATGGTAATATTTTGTGACATAAGTGGTCCTTATAAGTTGTCAGAGAATTGTGTGTTCTGCAGCAAACTTCTGAGCATCTCTCTTTTTCTACTCTTCTTGTAGCAGATTTTTGATGCCTAAAAGGATAGTGTGAATGTCACATGTGAACAACTGCTTAAACAGTCTCTTTGCAGAAGTAAGGGTAAAATCACGACTATCAGATTTTCTCAAGTGGGTTGTTTCTTTCTTAAAGTATAACTAAAGTAGTTTCCAGGCTAGAGTTTGAACTTTGGTCTCTTGATCAATAACAAATCAATATCAGAACAATTAAAAATGTCTGAATGTCTTTTGAATTTTGCATAGTGTTTCAGTGCAACTGCTTATATAAACAGTTTTTTCTTATTTAAATTATATAGAAGCAATTTTACAGGCTGTAATGTTCACCAAAATAAGTTAGTTTTGGGGGGGGAAAGCTGAATATTTATGAGAAAACAAGTGCTAAGGGATTCGTGCAGTCAAGGAGGAGAAATGTATCATTTGATCTGTTTTAATTAGTAGCAAACAGAAGTGAGTCTTGTGGGTGAAGAGGTAAGTTGAAATAGATTTTAATATGTGTTAGCTAAGTAGCTTTACTACTGTGATAGTTGCATGTTTAACAGGAGTAAACTGAGCCTTGTGAGGATCAGAACTCCTAAACCCTGTTTCTAGAAATAAGCTGTGAATGCTGTTTACCAAGCAATGGGAGCCCAGTGTGTGGGTTAGGGCTTCACTGCACAGGTAGTAGAAATAACATTATAGACTGTATGTAAATTACTGTACTCATTAACTGGATTTATCAATGTAACTGGAAAAAAGTGGTTAAATCACAGGTTAAACATGTGTTGCTCCAAATGGCCACCACAAAACAAATGCTGGTAAAATCCTACTTTGAGATATTTTGACAGGATAAACAGTATTTAAAACCATAACAAGTAATGTGTGCAAATGTCATCCAGCATAATGTAAGACTTCATCTCCAGCTTTCAATAGGTATTCTCAAGTTCTTTATGTTATGGCTAAATACAGTTCAGGCATTTAGGAGTGCAGATGGTGTTTTTAGCCAGCTGTACCACTGTGATGTAAAAGGAATTCCTTGTAACATAGAAGGGCACCGCATCAGCTGAGGGGAATGTAAGGAGAAGGGATCTAAATGAGCCCATAGAAACATCTGTTGCAGTCATAAATATATATGAGGCTGTTCAGCTCTATGAAACTAAAATTATGTTTCACTAACACTTATTTTAATAAACCATAAGAGGGATTGCATTGCAAATTATAGATGCTGACTGAATTTTAAAATCAAGCTAAATGCTTATTTTTGTGCTACATTTTCACATCATGATAACGTTGTGTTTCCCTTCACAAAGTTAGAAATTAAGGAATTTGGCAAAGAAAGTTAACAGCAGCTTTTGTGAAGAGTCAAAGTTTGGGCTATAAATGATTAAGAGATTTGAAATACATTCTGTATATCACTGGACTATAGCCTGTTTATCCAAGCTGAAAGTTTCTTTTATATTCCTGTCATCTTGGAACTAATAAAATAGCTTTTTAATGAACCTCCTCATTGTCTTCAATGGTTATTAGATGAAATTAATTTATAAATTGGGGCAACTCTTTTACACTACTTACAGTCTTAGAGAGCTCTTATCAAAGCTGGTAAGGTCATGTCAAGTGTTCATACACTTGAGAATAAAGAGAATGAGTCATACCTTTATCCCAAGGGTGAGATTGTTTACTGAAATCTTAATGGCAGAACTCCTATTCAGCTTAACAAGACAAAATTTCAGCCTCTTTTCATCGCTTTTATTTCTTAGCATGTTTTTAGAGTTGTCCTCCTGTCAGGCCCCCATAATTTTGTTTGTTTGTGGGTTTTTTTCCCCCCAGAATGCATTTGTCATTTAATCCTAGCCAGCAACAAAGCACTATACAGACACTTCCAATTCTGCCTCCTCACCCCCTGCCCCCACAATGGGATGGGGGAGGAAATTCAAGGGTTAAAAGTAAGAAAACTCCTGGGTTAAGCTAAAGACAGTTTAATATGGAAAGCAAAAGCTGAGCTCACAAGCAAAGCACAAGGAATTTGTTTACTACTTCCCATGTGCAGGCAGGTGTTCAGCCATCTCCAGGAGCACAGGGCTCCATGTGTAATGCCTACCTGGAAAGACAAATGCCATCACTTTGAATCTCCTCCCCTTCCTTCTTTCCTCAGTTTCCTGTGCTGACCATGATCCTGTATGACATGGAATATCCCTTTGGTCAGTTGTGGTCAGCAGTCCTGAATGTGTTGCCTCCCAACTTTTTGTGCACCCCTAGCCTCTTTACTGGTGGGGTGGTGTGAGAAGCAGAAAAGGCTTTGACTCTGTGTAAGCACTGCTCAGCAATAACTAAAACATCCCTGTGTTGTCAACACAACCTTGTACTAGCTACTGTGAAGAAAATTCACTCTATCCCAGCTAAAACCAGCACAAATGGCTAATTCCAGTCTTTACTCAAACTGATTACTCCTGTGCCCTCTTTGCAGCTCTGAATTCTGTTGGTGATGAATTTTTTCCATTATTCTTTCATCATTTTGTTCTACAGGTATAACCCATTCTGATTTTCTACTTCAAGTAATGCTTCTACTTACTGATTGTCTTCAACCAAATCTTTTATACATGCTATTTCTGATCTATATCAGTACCCTAATCAACATCCATTTAAATGCAACTGAGTTTTTATGTCTGTCTTGACTTGCCAATCTAACTGACATAGATTGGATTTATTTGAAAGGTTCTAAATACTGTTACACTGTCAATTAAAAATAAGACTCCTGAAGTATCTTGCAGGATATGTAAGTTGATATTTTGCACTTAAGATTTTAAAAAATAACCCATTTAAAAATAAATAATGCCAGTAATACTTGAAGAGCAGATTACTTACTGGCAATGCTTAGCAATGGATTGAAATAATTGATTATCTCAGAATATTTGAATAGTGATTCAAATGAAACATTGAAATGGATTCATCATTTTACTCCTAATTTAGGAAGAATGCAATAATTAAGAAATTAATGGCCTGAAATTTGATTGTGTGCACTGCTCAGAGAGAAGCTTGGATAATTCCTGCTCCTGAAGGAATATTTCAGTAAGGCCTTGTTATGTTTGACTTGCATCAGCCTTGGGGGCTGCTCTGTAAAACTGGTGTTGGATATGTCTTTAATTTTTTCAAGTAAATTTGTGCAAACACATGTACCACGTACACACATGCCTTCTTTTATGGCAAGAAGATAAGCAGAAAGGGACCCTGGAAGATGCCAATCTGTGTTTCGAGATGGTTGTGGCTGGCTATGCTGTACAGCATTTTAAGCTTGGCTGCACCTTCTACTTACATTCCCTGGGTCCTGCCTCAAGGTGGAGCTGTTATCTTCTCAATAGAGATGAGACCTGAAAAGCCTTTTCTTCCCCTAAATCCTATTTCTGATTTGAAGAGATGTATGAGTTCTATTGGTAAGGAAAAATGGCAAACAATCTTCCTCCCCCTCAGCAAAAGTTGGAGTCATCAATGTGTCACGCAAGTGGATGGGCCTATGACACTAACTTTTATTCAATCTGACATTACCTTTCAGAGTTTCAGGAAGATGCATACCTTTCACTTACAGTAGGTATCCAGCAGGATTAGGACAGTCTGTGCATACCAGCTGTCAAAAGCAGTGCTGTTCTTCTTGTGACTTTTTGTAATTGGGAGTGTTTTCCCAGCAGACTCTGTGTGTGTGTGTGTGTGTATGTGTGTGTGTGTGTGTGTGTGTGTGTGTATTGTGTCCTAATTAAGACTGTAAGAGACAGTTATGGCAGGCTGTCAAATCAATGGGACGCTGGGTATATTTTAGTCTCCGTGCTATAGTCTAAATAACCTTTTAAGGACTCTGTTCCCTCGATGTGGTAAATAAATTCTGAGTGTTTTAAACTTATTAGGTCTTTGAGTAATGTATTCCACATGGCTTTATTGCTGGAATGAGACCTTCTTATCACTAAATACACAATAGTGACATGAGGTCATTTCAGGATGAAGAAATGTATAAATCTCATAGATGAACAAAGTCAGTTTATTGTGAAGTTTAGTTAAACTGGAATACTCTAAAGTAGTTATTGGTAGCAAATTTAAGGAAAATGAGGGGAAGCAACAAATACTTATTCTAGTCATCTTTCACCTCCCAGTTTAAGTCCTATGAATGTCTGTCTTAGCTGAATTTGTGAAAGTGACTCATTTCATGCTATTTTTTCCTCTTTGATTTAGAATGTCTTTCTTCTGGTCACTTTAAAAGATAACTATACCACACATTTCAAAAGCTTCTCGCTCCAGACTCTGCGAGATATTTGGGCAAGCCTCTCTCTTGACAGATGTAACAAATGACCTGGTTGTAGTTCATTTTGGGTGAAATTTGCCGGAAGTGAAAGAAATTCAATTAGGCCTCCAACAGCATGTATGGTCTGAATTGGGAGCAAGACTTGAGGACTGTCTGATGGGCTGGGTACACAGTCCCCACTGGAGCTCTGTGTACTGTTGAAGAGGGTTCACATTTTGGAGCTAGTATTCTGTACAGAGTTGAGTGACATCTGTTTTGGCAAGACATTTATTCACCTAAAAATGCAGTAAAACTGGGTCAAATTAGCTTTGGCTGGCACAAGAATACAAAAAGAAACATTCTTAAATGGTGAAGTATTTCAGTCTTCTTAAACATCATCTTGAGCATTTTGGGCTAGACTGGGAACATGGTGACTCAGAGATAATGCACAAAACTGATGACAAATTCCTTTCTAAAATGCAAGTCTTCTTTCAATGGATGTTAAAATTACATGTGACAGTGGATGCTTTTACCTTTTAATCCCATTGCCTCCAATTATTTTATTATTTGCCTGTTATTTATAGGATTTTTTTGTGAGAAGTGCTTCTAATATATGTATTGATTCAGGCAGGGAAAAAATTAATTTCAGGTAAGTACCCTTCACCACTGGAATAGATTGGTAAAGACCAATGTGGCTTAGTGATATAAATGATAATTCCACTTTAATTCTAAACCTAGTTCTTATTAAAAATTACTGGGATAAAAGTAGATCCAGCTGGTTGAAATAATTCAGTTTTCCTTAAGCCTATATTATATTTTATTTAAAAAATCTGAAGTGTTCTGACATAATTTGAAAGAAAAATTCTGATTCTGTTTATTCACAGAAACCTTCTCCTCCCTTTTCACAGTTTACTTCTGGACTATCCAAGTACTGGCTAAGCATACCCAACACTTAGGTAATTGAGAAGATCCTATCCTTAGAATAAAAATAAATAGTGGAAATTTCTGTACTCTCTGTTCTCTTTGCTATTAAAAAAATCAAACAATGATTGTCATTAAAATGATCTGTAACTTCTTTCTTAGGGTTTAGAAGAAATAATTTGATTGCATGATGGAATTTTTGTAGATATTTTATTGATAAAGAAATTGAAGAAAAATCAAACTTAAAAATCATTGTACTGGAAGATTTATGTTGAATATTATACCTTTGATGTAAAACTTGTCCATTTGTGTGCAGCTTCTTGAATGGTGAGGTAAAATTCACAGTCCTATATTACTGCTTGATATAAAAGGTTGTAGAGTGATGTAACGAAAATCATGGCTGGGCCTGAAACCTGAATGGAGGGACTGAAAACTGTGATACTTTGAGCTTTTTACTCTTATTTTTATTTGGTTGGTTGATTTGCTTTGTTTTGGCAATGAGTTGACTCAGAGGAGGAATTAAACCTGGGGTTGTGGAATTAGTCTGTTTGCCTTAGTCAGTGTTGGTTGTCCTACCTAGTGTTTTTAGAGTACTTAGGCATGTGTATAATATCCTTGATGAAAAAAGATGTTGACATTCTCTGCTAACTGGAGTCCCTGGTGTTTGGCTGTACAGTCAATTCTGCACCTGTGGCTCTGTTTCCCTCTGAGTTTTCTGTGTCTTTTAGATGCCCTGAGTCCAGTTTTTGAGCAGTTTTGGTTCTTACCTGGCATGCATGCTATTTATGGTTCCTGGATGGTTCATGTCTGTTCTGAGAAAGAGAAAGATAATTCCTAATAGCAATTTTTAAAGTTATCTGAAACTGATCGGAGGCTATCTGGAGCTCAGCAGTTTTCTCAGTTTATCCTAAATTGGTGAGAATTAAGTTGGGCTCACATTCAGACTAAGTGGCAACTGAACACAGACTTGCTAGTTGTCAGGACTGTGTTGCAGGATTATTATTATTATTATTATTATGTAGGATGCCTGTATGGATGCTTCCACTTTGTTTTATAGGTAAGGCTTTTAAATTTAGGGCTTGAGTCCAGAAGAACTAAAATTGGTACAGAATAAACCTTCTATCCCTGTCCCATCTTTCTCCTCAGCATATGCCGAGAGCTGCACTTTGTGTCTTTCTGCTCAGCTTTTCAAAAGTACTGCATCATGTAAAAATCAAACTGCCAGTTTCAGTCCATGTTCTTGCTTCTCTACACTGGTTCTGGCTGGCAGCTTCAGCTCAGCTCAGGTTGGAGTGGCTGGTGTTGCCAGAAGCAACTTTTGTTACCCTCTCAACGGAAGTGTTCAGAAAAACATGTCAGAAAGAAGAAGATGAGCTGAATAAGCTTCTAACACTCTAATAAGGCTAAGTTCATAAATCCAGCAGGGTTTGAATTTCTGAAAAGCATACTAATGCTCACATGTCCTGAGAAGGGCATGCTGTACTGTTCAGTCTTTCTGCCAGAACTTTGTATGTGGATAACCCATTACACAGATACTGCTCCCCTTCTGTCAGACAAAACTATGTCATCAGGAAAGAATCCTGAAAATTTATGAACTGCAGACCCACGTGCACTTTTCAGCCTTTGCTGCTATTTTATACATACAGATAAAGCAATGGATAGAATATTCAAAACATAACCACATTTTCTTTAAACTTCATGTCACACTTTAGTTTACTAAAACTAAAATGAAATCTCAAAGAGAATAATTTAATAATGATAAGAGACTGACTTGATTAGAAAATTGGAATATAAATGACAGCCAAGTTTTCCCGGACTTGTCTTATCCTTCCTCTCTCAATTCAATGGTCTCAATCCTCATCCTCCTCCAACTCATTTTCAGACAGAAAGAACTTGGAAATTTTCCTTGAGATTTCAGCATGTTGTGACAGTCTACAAATATTAACTGTACTTGTGTTGTGGTTTAACCCCAGGCCGCAGCCAAGAACCACACAGCCCCTCACACACTCCCCCACCAACGGGATCGGGGAGACAATCAGAAGGCTAAAGGCTAGGAAAACTCATGGGTTGAGATAGTTTAATAGAGAAAGCAAAAGCTGCACACACAAGCGAAGCAAAACAAGGAATTAATTCACTGCTTCCCATGGGCAGGAGGTGTTCAGCCATCTCCAGGAGAGCAGGGCCCATCATGTGTAACAGTTCCTTGGGAAGACAAATGCCATCACTTCAGATGTCCCCCCTTCCTCCTTCTTCCTCCCACCTTATATACTGAGCATGATGTCATATGGTGTGGAATATCCCTTTGGTCAGTTTGGGTCAGCTGTTCTGACTGTGTCTCCTCCCAGTCTCCCATGCACCCGCAACTTCCTTGCCAGCGTGACAGTACGGAGCGCAGTAAAGGCTTTGGCTCTGTGTAAGCTCTGCTCAGCAATAACAAAAACATCTCTGCATTATCAACCCTGTGTTCAGCACAAATCCTAAACATAGCCCTATACTAGCCTCTGTGAAGAACGTTAACTCTGCTTCAGCCCAAACCAGCACAACTAGTTTGGATGAATCTGTGCTGGATGAGTAATTATGGTGCTTGCAGAATGTATGATATCTGAAAGTACTGTACTTTGTGCCCACAGAGTGGGCACACAGTTAATCTAACACATGTTGAACAGATACTGCTGGTGCAGAAGAGATCCTATCCACTGTACTGTGCTGTGATTTTCCTGAATAAATGTCTTTGTCATAGCAGTCTGAAGGAATGAGAATCTGGGAAAACAAAAGAACAAACATGTAAAATGAATTCTCTCTCTAGTAAATTGTCCCAGTCCCATTAGACTCAGGAATGTTCAATTGATTCACCCCATTGGAATTAAGACACAAACGAGGTCAAAATACCATTAGGGAGTGAGACTTTATTATTGATCACACAAGGGGGAGAGAAGGGACGATAGGAAAGTTAGAAACAGGCAAGAGAGATAGAAGTAAGCAAGATTTGATATTCCAAAGCAGAGAGAGTCACCACCATGGACCCAGGTGATCCGTAGTCATGTAAAAGAGGGATAGTCACCACCATAGGTCCAGCAGCTTTCTGATGATCCATAGTCATGTAGAAACGGGGGTGGTGTCCACCATAGGTCCAGCAGCTTTATGATGATCCATAGTAGTCTTTTCTGGGAGAGAAGGGACGATAGGAAAGTTAGAAACAGGCAAGAGAGATAGAAGTAAGCAAGATTTGATATTCTATTCCAAAGAGAGTCACCACCATGGACCCAGGTGATCCGTAGTCATGTAAAAGAGGGATAGTCACCACCATAGGTCCAGCAGCTTTCTGATGATCCATAGTCATGTAGAAACGGGGGTGGTGTCCACCATAGGTCCAGCAGCTTTATGATGATCCATAGTAGTCTTTTCTTCAGTGGTGGGTGTGCTCCATGCTCTGGATACTGGTCCTTTTCCTAGGGCTCTGCCCCCAGGTGATCCGTAGTCATGTAAAAGAGGGATAGTCACCACCATAGGTCCAGCAGCTTTCTGATGATCCATAGTCATGTAGAAACGGGGGTGGTGTCCACCATAGGTCCAGCAGCTTTATGATGATCCATAGTAGTCTTTTCTTCAGTGGTGGGTGTGCTCCATGCTCTGGATACTGGTCCTTTTCCTAGGGCTCTGCCAGGGCACTCATTGGTCAGTTTCCCTGGAGTTGAGCAATTCCCAGCCTTGGCGGCTGGAAGTGATGTCGATCATTATCTGGCAGATGGCTCAACAGCCAGAGGGTATCCTTGGTGGACAATGGTGCCTCCTTATCTCTGCAGCTAGAGGATTTCCATGGCCAGAGGCACCCTGTGGCTCAGCAAGTTTTGAGGCAATCAGCCAAGCCTTTGCCACACTACAAGCCATCAAGGCTAGGCAATGTGGAAACAAACATTTCTTAGAGGTCTCTTACATAAATCTGTTTTGATACATCTGTAATCGTTTGTTTGTGCATCACACATATCATGAATTTGTTAAGTAATTTTGAAAAAAAATTAGACTCATATGCTATTTTATTCTGTCACTCAGGCTGTTAGAATATCTTCACAGTATTTAAAAGTTCTGGAAACTGTGCCTTTACAACCAAGATAACATTTCTTGAGGACTGAGTTACCCAGTTCTGTTCGTGCTCTTATGCTGTGTCCATCATCAAGTTATTTGTTTGCCTCATCTGTTCCTATGGGAACCATGTGGTTTTAATTACATATTATGATGTGGGATTATCTTTTTACTTTGGCAAAATTGCCTAATGTAATTCCATCTCTGCAATGATAAAAACCAAGTATTTTTCAGTTGACATAAAAATATTGTCAGAGGATAAGTGAATGGTGATACTTTCCCTAAATTCTGTTAAGAGCAGTACTTTGGGCTTTTTGGTTTTTTTTCTTTAGGGTTTATTGCTATTGTTTTTAATTTTAAAAGTATTCTCATTAAAAAGTCATGCTGTACTATGCTCATGTGGTGGACAAAGACAGTAAATACAGTCATTATTGAAGATGTAAGCAGAAGTAGAACTGCATTTACTTGCAGAGGAGAATGGGAGTCAGGTGAAGCAGAGTACCATTTAGGATTGAAGGGGTACAGCCTTTCAAATACAGATACATATTCAAGTACAGATACAACAAGTATCTGTATTTTTTTGATGCAACATGTATCAAGTACAGATACAACAGCCTTTGTATTCAGAAGTTTGGGATTTCCTTTAAAATACCACATTTGCTCAGCATAGTATATTCTCAAGTTGTAGAGGCTGTACTGCACATAGCTATCTAGATATTAGAACGAAAGCATTTTACCTTTAAAGAAAAATGACCTGCTGGTACTCTATTTTTCCAGGAGGCATTTGTTTGACAGGTAGACCTACTGAGAAGCTGGCAAGGAGCCAGCAGGAACACTGGAAGTAGTGGCCATAGCTTCTGACTCTTATCTTGACTTAGTGTATTTCATTTAGTGATTTGGTGAGCTTTTATAGGTCATCAGACAAGGGAGCTAGCTGCAAAACATATCAGCAGGACTTCAGAGACATTTCACGGATACACAAAATACAGTTGTACAGTAGTGATGTTGATGGGAGTATGAAAACCTGAACATTTTTGACCAGGTGTTTCTTGTATGGTTTTAGACATATGTTACCATGGGTAGTGTCAAAGCAAGAGTTCTGTGAGTGCAGCATTTGAAAAAATAGTTATGACCAGTATTATTCTGGAATGTGCTGTCTGAGAAATACATTAAAACCTGCAGAAACTAAAACCCTTAATGGAACTTGTCTGAGCCTTCTGGTAATGTGTAGTTTTCAAGGTTTAACACAATATATTAAAGTGAAAGTATATATAATTTCAGGACTATTTCTCTTTCTGCTGAGAGGACTCTGTTAAAGGTAAAATGCTGAGTAAATTCTGTAAATTACTGCAGGTTCTGAAATAAATTCCAAGGGTTTTTTCCTCCCCTCTCTTGTTTGAAAGGTTTTATGTTAGTTCAGCATAAACCTCTTAGAATAAAAGCAGGGAATTTTATTTACTTTCTGAGGTTTAACTCCTTGAATCAAGAAAGATGTCATGACTTTGAGTTTGTGTTAAGAAATTGCTATAATTTTTGTGATAAAGCAGCAAGACTGCATTTTTTTGGCCCTCTTAGTGACAGCTTCCAGTAAAAGTAATCTTACTTTTACAATACACTGAGAATAATAACAGGGCATGTGTAGGGTGAGGGAATCCTCTGTTTCTTTATGGGGAGTGTTTTTCTAAACTGTCATAAACAGAAAATTATTACAGTTTCTAACATAATGTCAATACATGAGTTGTTGTCTCGTTAGTGAGAATAGAATGACATCTTGGTTTCTATTTTCAGTAAGGAAAACTTATACTGTAATTGTGTAGTTACATATTTCTGAGTATTTGTTTAACCTGCAGAGTAGGAAATGCTGACACCATATCCAGGTTGTGTCCAATAGCCTCGTGATTTCATATCAAGCTTTAATGTTTTCATGAAAATATGGATTGGAAGGTCAGGGTTTTCTTGTGCGTTATTCATAAGAGAATGAAATGATTCATCTATTTTCTTTGTATTTCTATATAATAAATAAAACATCATGGATCATGACTTAAAATAAGCTGTGTATTTCTATAGTTGCTTTGCAGAACAAGAAATGCTTCCGTTTAGACTTGCCATACACTTTCAGACAGAACAATTGATACAGGGATGTCTATGCTATTGGTCATACTTGATTTCTTAACATTATCAATCTATAAATATTAAACTATTTTTAATAAAACATGTACTTTATATGGAAATGAAAGTTATGTATTAATATCTTTATAAATAGCTTTAATAGTAAGCAAGAGTGAAATCTAACCTGGAAGTTTCAGAACAATAATTGTCATATCATAATTGTTTTTCTGATCTTACTATAGAAATTTGCCCATGCATATTTTACAAAGAGAATTAATTTCTCTCTTGAACTCTTCTTTGCCACTCGGTATGTACAGAAAAGCATGCCTCTAATGGCAATATGTATTTTGAATCATATTCAAAAAGACAGTGTTTAAGGGAAAATAACTCCATTATCCCAAGCCCTTGTCACTCGTCTTTAATAGTAAGACCAATGGAAATTGTTTATGCTGCATGGGCTCCTTTCATTCATGACTGGTAGCTTTCCTTTTGATTTCCTGATCTAATTAACAGTAGTATTGCAACATTCACTAGAGAACCTTATTTTAATTAAATATATGTGCGTTTACGGGAATAGCACTCATCTATCTCTTTCATTGTTTTTGAAAATGCTTTTTAAGTGGAGTGAACTATCTTCCAACAGCTTGAATATCATCTGAAATAGTCTTAGAAGCGAGGCTTAATTGTGTGCTCCTTAATGATTTGCTTTCCTTTTGCTAATTGCATTTGGTTTTGATTGGTCTATAATTTTTTTGGAAGATTTTTCAAAGCATTGCAATTGTGTTATAACAACCTGTAACAGTTTAGCTCCTCAGTGGTTAATATTGTAAGCCTTAAATTTTACTTGCCTTATTTTTTTTATTTGACTAAAAGTGCAGTGTTGTTCGCACAGTAAAATATTTCTTTCTGGATCACATCATTTCACTGTTTTACTGTCTCACTTTGCCTAAAGCAATTGAACAGCTGTCCTGAGTAGTTTAATGACTTCATTGCTCAAATATTTGCTGGATTCAATTCTGAATTTTCACTTAGAAGATAACCTTCCCTTGGAGTAATTCTTAAGATTTTATATGTATTTTAACTCGATCAGTATTTTTAGTCTATTCTAATTTTTCTCTAAGGAGTATTCTACCATATGCGAACAATTTCTGATGACTCACTGTAGGACAGCATTTACACAGTGTTAATTGAATAAGCTTCTGAATCTGTAAAGTGCAGGATGCCAGACTTGTTCAAAACAGCATAAATTCTTTCTATCTCAAGCTTGACAAAAATGTTTCAAGTAAAAAATTGTCAACTTGTTAATAGCTACCTTATTTAATGTCAGTAGCCTCCCTCCCTCCCTCCCTCCCTCTTAGGTTTGGTAATTTATTTTAGTTTGGATTTGATTTGTTGTATTCGGGGGGGTTTTTTTTGGGGGGTGAAGGAGTTGTGGTGTTTTGCTTTGCTTTATCTAATTGCTTATATAAAAGTCACATTCGTGTCAGTCTCAGTACTATAAATTATTTAGTTATGCAGGGATGCTCTTGTGGATGCTCAGCATTGTCTCTTATCCATGCATAGAAATAATTCAAGCAGTTTGAATGCCATCTCCTTTCAGTTTTCGTGTCTATTTTTATAGAGATAGGACTTTTGCTTTGTTCTCTGGATTTTTTGCTTATCTTTTCTCTCTCCAAAATATCCAACATGCATACTCTTAAGTGTATGTATGAATTTTTAGCTTTCAGTAACTTTTTGCAGATTCAATATTTTCTGCCCATGTTTAATCAGTACTCTGTTTTATTCTCTTTTATTTCAACATGGGAATCAATACCATGTTCTACTGTCACATACTGTACTTAATCCCTTACTCTTGTTAGTATTGGGTAACTACTTAAGGGATGAGTGCTGTTTTGGATGTGAATTGTTAGGCAAGAAGTTTGACCCTTTTAGTGTTTTTAGATTAAAATTTACATTCTGTTACTACTAAAGGCAAATCCCACTGACACAGGTCCATGACTCAGTGCATTCCTCTTCCACATAAGGAAGGGTCTTAAATGTGCATCATTCTCTCTTCTACAGCCCCTTCCCCTCCAAATCTTGACACCACATGAAGGGTGTGAGGATTTTGTTGGAAAGAAATGTGACATGTCCCAGGAAGGCTAATACCCGTGGGAATTAGGGGATCAAGACTGGGGAATGTCCCACAGCACACACCTGTGTTGAAGTCAAAGTGTAGTGGGTGGCTTTGGGTTTTCTTCAGTGTGGCTTTTGGTTTGGCTTCTTTTTCTGGTGTGTGTAGGCAAAACCGGTAAGTTTTGACAGTTGTTGCCTGAAACTGAAGTTGTAATAAGAATCAAAAGGAAAATGCTTTTATGTCCGTGGGCACAACCAACGTAGTGCAGTTAGCAAAAAATTTATTTGCCAAAACACCAGGGAGTAAGTTGATGTTTCTGGAGGTTGTAACTCATGTATTAGCAATACCTGTGGAAAGGCTGACAGGATTAAAATAAAACATCTAGCTAGTAATATTAAAATATCCTGAAAATTATGCTTTCAGGTGCTCATATGCTGCAAATTTGTTGATAAACCTGTGGTATAGGAGGTCTAAGAAACTGAAGCTTTCTACCCTATACTGTCAATGAACAAGAAGTATCAGTGGTTTGGGGTATAGTACTGTACTTTGGATCTTGTCTGGAAACATTTTCTCTCCTACTTTGTCTGACCGTACTTTATAATTAAAACTGTTAAGATCTTCTTCTAATGAGTTTGAAAAGTCTTAATAACATGCTGGTGGTTTGTTTATTAATATTTTCACTCAAATAAACAGTTTTGAGCTCTAGATGTAGTTCCACAGGATAAAGTCTTGAATTTAAGGCTTGTACTTTTTGGCTACATTATTAGAAATTGGTCACTACCTCATTTTCCTGCATGTTTTGATTTGAACTTTATATGCTAGGTAAATTCAGAGCATGGCTAGAAAACTAGGTCCTTCAGGAGATAAAAGTAAGGTTTGACAAGTGTCTGGATATCAGGTGGTTTTGGGCAGAAGAGAGTAGCTGCCAGATCTACCAAAGCAGCATTATACCAGGTGTTGATGCAAGGAGGGAGTTTGAAATGGGCAAAAAGATTTCATAAATCTGTGATGTGTGTTGATGGGAGTGGGCTTGAGTGCTGATACATGCATATAAGACCTTGATATTCCAACGTGTTTCACTGCTGTTTTTTGCTTCGCTGTGACTATCCAGCTACTTTGTTGTAACTGCAAGGTTTCAAATATATACATGGGAAAAAATAAAGAACAAGAAGGGGGGACTCTCATTAAAACCAAACTGAAAATCTGGCCCATGAAATGTCAGTTGGGCACTGATTGCTCTTCCCCAAGGTGTACTTAAGTAAAACAGTTCCCTGCTGTGTTTCTTCAATAATATTACATCGTTTCCATGAATTTACTGCCTGGCACCTGCTTCTCTCTCATCCTAGGTGTGATCCAGCCTTCTGACGTGGACAGCTGCTGGGCTGGCTCATGTGGAACTGTGGGCGGTCTTGCATGGCTTCTATTTAGGCAAGTGGTCCAGTTCTGTAATTTGTCACCTTTTGCTGGCGGTTGTAGTGAGGAGGTAAAGAAAGGTAAAGAAAATTAAGAAAAACAAAAAAAAAAA
>NW_008669633.1:0-3796 GCF_000695815.1 Acanthisitta chloris
CGAATCAGGGGAACACATTTCACACTTCAAATAGCCTAAAATAATTAACTAATCTCTACTGCTACAGCTTCCCATCCACACAGGCCATCTCCTCAGCCACAAAAAATGGCAAGCAATTCTAGGAAGTGTTTATTTGATATATTGAATTCTAGTAATCAGGAGAGAAACGGAGTAATAAAATTTATTTCTCCCAATTAATTGTGTCCTTGAATGGAGAACGAAGTACTGGGAAACATTCAAAACTGTCACTGGCAGCTAGGAAGAGAATGGAGGGTACTGCCTGTATTCTCACAGAGATGTAAATCTGGTTGAAAGAGGGAAACAAAATTTGATCAATATTACAGTAAAATATACCTCTTTTCTATCTGCTCACATGCATCAACATTCATGTGTATCCAAAGAGAAGGTGAGGGAAAAAAAAAAACCCTTACAAATCTTGGACTATTTTAAACCCAAGGCATCTCTCTGGTTTTATGTTTATGTTTTTTATATTTTGGGGTTGTGTTGATCTAGTTTTGAGCAGCTTTTGTTTCATGTTTTTCATGCAATACTCTGATTTTCTCCTGAATATTGCTCTGGGTTTGCACAAAGCAATCCAGCCAATGCCACCTGCATGGTTCACTTCTCACTCTGGGCAGCAAAGGAAAAGTTGAAGATTCTGTAGGCAGTTGTATCAGATGCTAGATCACACAGATTTAAGCTCAGAAAACAAGGTGATGAATGAGAAGAAAAAAAGCCAGAAGCAGGGAGCATTGTTTCAAATAAAAAAGCATTTTTAAGAGTATAGCAATGCCCAAGAAATGGTATCATAAGCTAAAACTGCTGTTTTTCAAAAACATAACATTCATTTAATAACTTTTTAAGTTCAGTCCTTCAAGTTGTTTACAAAATCACAGCAATGAGCCTGTTACCACACCATATAATGTCAGCATATAAGAGACATAAGACAGCTCCAAACCTCTTCCCAGCAGTGGTAAGCAGTGTGTGCTGGAGAAAAGAAGCAAGACAAAAGCCTTTGGACATGTTTTTTTTTAGTAAACCATTGCAGCTTATGGCATTTGGTGTTTATGAGCTTCCTGATTTAAAGGTTGTCCATTAGTATATTAATTAGCCACCTATGGACTCATCTTTTATGAATTTGTCCAATCCCTTATTGAACTTCAGTCAGAAATAAAGATCAAGAGGTTAGTGATTTAATTTCTAGATCATGAGCATGGAATTATCTAAAAGCAAAAGGAAAATAACTATTCTCATTTCTAAAATGATTCATAGTGACATTTAAATGAATTAATTCACAAATCAAGGAAAAATTTCCATTTTATATGTCAAAAATATTTGCATTAAAATAAGATAATTCAGTCATCTTAAACCCATCTCAAAAATAATACCATAGTGATATTTTTCAAGTGTAAAAAAAGTAAAACTCTATAAATATCCATAAATGTATCACAATTAAGATAAATGCAAAATTAATGACTCCAGAATTACTAATTTACTGGCACATTTACAAAGTGCTAAATTGCCATCTCACCACAAGATATGGGAAATGAGTGATAAAAGCATGATTTTACTATCAAAACTCAGTTATTTGAATATCATGAAAAATAATATAAACCAAGTTTATTTAGTTACAGATGTTATTCTAGTCAGCTCACTGTGGTAAGGAGGACAAAATCCCTGTGTTGTGCTAGTATCAAAACCAAAAACCCCACTGATGAAGCAAAGTGAGTATTGAACTCAGAAATAAAGATGTTTACCAGTGCTCTGTCTTGTCGTGTTCCCTACCTGTGTCAGAGATTTACTAGCTGCAGTGGTTTGAAACACTGTCTTATCCTTACACTAAAGAATTAATTAACCTCAGATGTCCCCAAATTATTTTTTTCTGATGCCTAAAATGTTGTCCTGTAATCCTTTTGGGGAAGCTGTAGTGTCTAGTCCATGTTATGATAAATCCAGGAAGGGTGAGGTGAAGATACATGAAATCTCTAGGTGCAGCACAACTCCAGTTTTCTGCTGTACTGCTTGGACACTTTTCTGCAGCATAGCTTCTCCAACTCCAGCTTCTTTATAAACAAAGACTCACAGGTACAGAGCAGCAATTTCCTTTTTGCTTGCATAATGTTTCCATTGCAAATGACCCATCAGAAATCCAGGGCGCAAGATTTTTCTATAATGTAGTATTTCTGTAGTGCTTTGTGCCACAATGATTGCTGCAATTTAACCTTTATAATAAAAAACAGATTCATCAATAAAACATCAAATTATAGTATTGGTTTGGAACTGTTTATTTCTTCCATGAAACACCTTTTCTGTTATTATTTACTCAAACAGTTTGTCTTCCTGGAGTACTTGCACAGCATGGCCAGAAGCAATCATACAAGATATGCTGTGCTAGCTTAAATGACAGAGAAATGCATGTGGTCTAAGAATACATAGCTGTATCTATTTATATGGACAGTAAAATAAGTTATAAACTGTTCTCTATCATTTATTGTTTGTTCCCTTCAGTGTAACTAATTTTAAAACATATACCAAAGTCAATGTGGCACAATTACACAGCACAGAATTCAAGGTGCTACCTGAAATAAATTACTACACTTGCTCTCACTATTGCCACAGCCCCAAACAGAATGCCAAATGAAACAGTGCTCATGAGACAGTGAGCTCCACAATATTCCTCCTTCCAAACTTAAAATACCACAAAAACAAAATTCACACTTCTACTCCCCCTGCGCAAGGATTTTTAATTCTGCATCACCTCAAAATAGAAAAGCCAACTCCAGGCCAGGTGTCAGGCTCCAAGTCTGCTCTCAGGCTCTCACCCAAGTGCACTGCACTTCTGCTTTACAGAGCTGTGTTCCGTTAACTCACACTCAAAATCAACTCCTGCTTTTCCAAGGAAGCAAAAGAAGCATCTCATCTCAATGTTGGTCTGCTTTTGTCTCCCAAAACTGTTTCACACAGCACCAGTAGTGATAATTCCGAACTCCTGATTTATTCTAGCAAAAACTGTGACCACCAGAAATTCAATGCTGCTGGGAAGAGTTTCTTTATCTCACCTTCAGCAGCCACAGCCTAGAATGGTTAGAGCCTGTGCACTCAGAAAGCACAGGGTAGTGTCTGTTCAGATTTCAGTCTTAGGGAAACTGTTCAGCTGGGAGTAGGGGCACAGTGGGTTTATTATAGAAATCTATGAAGTATTATTCTATTCAAATAAGAAGGCAAAATTAACTGTAGGGTCCAGAGAAAGTGAGATGAGGCATAATAACTTTTGCACCAGTAAGTGTTAAAAATCCATCAGGTGAGAGAGAAAGGAACTGTGCTGACCAGTGCTGGGCACATTTGGAATACATAATCAGCTGTTAGAGACATAACAAATGAACTAAGCTGGAAGTATTTTAGATTAAGCAGGCATCTTCCTACCTAATTACACTGAAGTCAAATAAACTCAAAAAAGGTGGGAGTGAAGAGGATAAATGGGGTATTTGCCCTCAGTTGTCTGTGTAGGAGGCTCTTCTCTCGCAGTGGAGCACCAGGGGCAGGTCAAGCTAAGCTAACATACCTGACCTAGCACAGTAACTGCTGGAAGCTCCATCACAAAGAGCAGAGGGAAGAGTTAACACTCTTAAAAAAACATTAATGAATTCTCTTTACAGCTCTTTTCATTGAAATGCTTCTGAGCACTTCAAAATGAAGAATCACACAGAGATGATAGTCTCTCTCCTACTCAAAATATTGATAAATGACCATTCATTATATCCCTCCAAGAAAGCTATTAACAGGCTCCTCCTCATTC
>NW_008669633.1:3836-6672 GCF_000695815.1 Acanthisitta chloris
TGTTGACACCGTTCGTGTAATGGAAAAAGGAGGTAGTGGCTTGCAAACCTGCTCTGAACGGATGCAGGTTATGCCAAACTCAGCATTCTCTTTAGGAAGTTACCTTTTTTCATTATCTAAGCATTAAATTGAATGAACATAAGATTTCCAAAAACAGCCCAATGTTACATGAACAGCCAAGCGAGAATATTTATACTCAATCCATAATAAGTATTGATACAGCCTAAAACTGAGCTGACACTGAACATTTATCATTTTTTATGACAGAAATGTACCAGTATTTATAAAATTTGAGAATCATTTCTATAATACCAAAAAACAGGTTCAATGATACATATTTATGGTATGAAATAAGAATTACAGTTGGACAGGTGAGAGCTAGGCAATTGCAATTAAGTTTTAACACATTACTATTTGAAGTGACTAGTTCAAATCACACACTGAACAGAGAGTTGGACAATATGACTACTTTAAAATAATGTTAATGTAAATATTCAAATATGCTAATAGTCTAAAACAGTGATAAGAAAGAAGGATAGAAATAATGTTAATGTAAAATATTCAAATATGCTAATAATCTAAAACAGTGATAAGAAAGAAGGATAAATGATGCTAATTTAGCCTACTTCTTTCTTCCAAAACTACATAACTGTTTTCTTCCTGCCATGTGGAAAGCTATTTTATGTTGATGGCAAAGACTGAATGTTATGTACTTTTGCAATGAAGTCTAATACAAAAACTGATCTGTGAAGTGGCTGGCTTGATTTTTCTCTCTGCCTGTATTTTCAGATAAGTGTTCTGTAGCTGAATGCACTATCTTGAAATACTTTTCACTTCTTTTCTCAGCACTGAAGATGAAACCATCATAATTGTCTTCAGCAGCAAATGCTTTTAAGTTTCTCTACAAGTCTTTATTCTTGTAAGAGTACTTTTTCATTTTTTTAAATTTCAACTTCCAAAAGAAATTCACTAAATTTCCTAAGACTGGCTAGACTGTAGACTCCTTTTTCTTTCAGCATAGAAACACACCAGAGTTTTAAAGACAGACAAAATTATAAGATGATTCAAGTTGTTTTATTTTTTTGTAGCCATTTATTTCAGTCTGACCAAAACAATGAAAGCTCCAAATTTGCAGAGCCATAGCAGTAATGCAACTAGGAACAGCAGTTCCTAGATAATGCATATACCAGGTGATGTACATGACTCCCTGGGTGTCCCAATAAACACATCCCCTGAAAGATCTTCCTGAAGTTTCATTCTGTGGAAGTTAAACGCATTGAGGTTTTCAGGTTTCACCTCTTCCTCCCCATCAGTATCTGTTTAAATGATATTTATTCCTTACACATGTAGTATAGGTACAAATAAATTGATTGCACCTTTTCCTTTCATTTCTCTTGTTTACCAGGGGACAGTCTGAGCACTCATCCCACAGCCAAGTGATGGGAATGAAGGTTAAGAGAAGTCC
The DNA here is from genome assembly GCF_000695815.1 of Acanthisitta chloris. Taxonomy (NCBI): domain Eukaryota; kingdom Metazoa; phylum Chordata; class Aves; order Passeriformes; family Acanthisittidae; genus Acanthisitta; species Acanthisitta chloris. The sequence continues at coordinate 5,302 of NW_008669633.1, forward strand.
ACCTACAGTCCAATAAAAATAAACATTTTTTCCCTTTTCAGGATTCATAGCAGTATCTCTTTATATACACACAAATTTTTGGGGAAACTCAAAGAACTAAAAAGCAAAGCAGCATTATGTGATCTAGCTGATCTGCACTAGAATAGGTTTGTCAATCTTTTTTTTTGTTGAATATCCTAAGTTCTACACATTTGGCCAAAGCAAACCTGAAGTCCACCGGCAATAAAGAAGAAAAATATTTACTATACCTTTAAATATTCTCCAAACTATGACTATCAAGGTTATGTATTATGCTACTGAACACTCCACTGACTGCCAGTGGATTTCTAGCCATCTTTTCATTTTCCAGTGTAGTCTTATTTGTCAAAAAGCAAATAAATCTCTTAATGCTTTCAAGTACAAAAATTTATCAGCAACACACGAAGGAGACCAGTAGAACTATGAGCAAAATTTAAATGACACCAAAATTAACTAGCAACAATTACAGTTGAAATACTAAATGTGAATACAAAAATATTGCTGAAAACCTTTAATTTGTTAGCAGTAATTAACACAACTGTAACCATCTCTCCTTTATTCATTATGTCTTTATTCTGTCAGTTAAAACTATTTATAGCAATACTGGGTTGATTCACCACAATTTCCTTCCACCCACAACCATTTATAATTTTTTTCCTTCAGTAATTTTATAAACTTAATGCTGGGGTGGGGTTTTTTGGTTGGGTTTTTTTGTTTGTTTTTGTTTTGGTTCAGGGTTTTTTGCATTTTTATCTGCTGATCAAAAAAACAGTATTGTTACTATATTTAATATGAAAAAAATAAATCGGGGTCAGTATAACCCCCACTGAGCAGCAGAGATTTAAGGAGTGCACACTGATTTTCATTCTCCTTCTAATTCTGCAGATGCAAATTTGCTCAATGAAAGAACTGCATGGATAGTGAAGAACTGTTTATTCTACATTTGGAAACAGTGAGCCTAGAAAAGTAATACATTTTGACATTTAAGATCTTTCTATTTTATATTATATTATATGAATATGAAATATGAATGATTATTTGCTTCTCTCCTCCAGAATGCCATTCCCAATCTAACCTTGATCAGAATAAAAATACAGTGTAATAAAAGACACGGCAGACACGGAAGTCAGTGTACATTTAAAACAGTTTAAAAAAATACCAATTCCAAGTTCACCTGGAATATTCCTCACTGTTGCCTCAAATTTTTTTTTGAGCCACTGTGGGAAGCCTCTATTTTTCAGCTTCTAAGTCCACAAAAGTACAACCTAAATAATAAACCATACCATGCAAAAGTGTTCTGTGCCCAGCAAATGCTCTTAATTGGCATAATGGCATAGTAGTGACATAGTATGC
>NW_008669633.1:6714-13833 GCF_000695815.1 Acanthisitta chloris
ATATTAAGAAATAAAAGGTAGAAAATCATCTAGGGGGCTGTTATTTTAAAGTCCCATTTAAAACCATAGTGGGAGGATTATCAAACATTGTTTTCTATGTGATGTTTGCAGCAGAGACACTCAGCTGTTAGGAAACAGAAAACAAAATGGACATGGGATAGTGGCAATGTCCTGTGATATATTCATTTGATATATTTAAAGTCTTATATAAAAGTAAGATAATTATACTGCTGAGAGCTGTTCTGAGCTATATGGTACACAGAACATCCAAAGCTGTGCAGGTCTTATGAATGTCAAGATGATGTTTCCCCATGATCAGCTCATAACCTACTTAGACACCCTTGCAGAGCAGTAAATCAGTTAACCCTCCTTCAATACATGTGTTACATGTACTTTCACTACAACACATCAATTCAAGCCAGAGTTCTTTTAACCTTAAATGAGTAAAAATGTTATTTACTCTCACTTGACAGATAAACTTCCCCTATAGTCAAAACTATATCTGCCTTGGTCACAAACACACACACAAAACCAAAGAACAGCTCAAAGGAATTAAGAACATAAATCCAGGACTTCTGAACAGAAAGATGCATCACTGGGTTTTTTGATTGTTTTCTTTTTAATCCTCCATCAGGTTCCCATTTTCCATATAACATCTTAACATGACATTTTTTGGTCTCTAACTCTCATCCGTTGAACAATCGTCCCATAATTTATTCAAGTCCCTTCTACCTCACCCTTAGCCCCTTTCACTGCATGGTGCCCTCCAGTCCTTTCTTATGACTGAGATTTCTCTGCTCTTCCCCTCAGTGAGGATACAGACTCTCTTCCCTGCAACCACTCCCTGACTCTGGTGACACTTGTAGGGATTTAACTACTGGCAGAAGTGGCCATAGGTTCAAATAAATGTAAATGAAGGAAGAAAGGCAGTCAATAACCTCAACCAAAGAACAGGGCAAAAATTACCCACTCTAAGAAGAAAAGAATTCCCAAAATAATATGTAAAAATTTCCTAATCAATGCAAACATGTGAAATAATGACACCTTTCTAAAATGACTTCTTAGTGTGTTTTCTGTGATTATATGATGTATGAGTTCAGTAACACCAATCGGAAGCAGCAATCTCAAAATGAGTGACTGAAATTACTCTGGAATGGAAAGGTATTTAACAGTAGGTAAGAAATTGGTTTACATAAGCATTTACTTTCAAATTCTAGTTCTAAATGCAACCTTCAACCAACCAGAAAACAAAAACTACATTCTGTACTCATGTCTGATCAGACAGGGACGAACTTATCACAAAGTTGCACACCAATTAGTTAAATTGCAAGTACAACTGAGAAAAAAAAAGAACTTGTGGATGGTTCGTCAATAAAAGTTACACTCATTACCTACAATATTCAGTACGAATTCTTTAACAAGCTTTCATACACAACTTGCTATGGAAATATTCTGTAGTGATCTGAATAAAGCAACATCCTCCCCTTAGCAACTTTCACTCTCAGCTTTGAATTACTTGCCATGATCTTTATGTTCATCAAGCCAAGTTCATTTTGTACTCACAAACACATCACTTTATTTTAAATAAAAATCCATTTGTTGAGCAGGACACCAATTTAGCAGTATTTGCTTGGCAATATCCAAATGCAATACAGGTAGTTCTTTGCATACGTATATATGTACATATATATGCAGAAGACCAATAGTAAATTGCATCTGTTGCTATTGCACATACAAACCTCAAAACACCTGTGTCTAAGAACCTGTACCCACACATATATACATCCACATACTGAAATGTGCAAACCAGATACTCATATGAATAAGCACAAACATTTCAAACACATACATTACTTTAACTGTGCATAAACAGTATCATCCTAATAGTATCTGAAAACACCTTAAAGACTGGTGTAAAAATCATCAGTGGAAAAAAATCCATTTCTCTTCATTGCAAATGTTTGTTAAATGTAAATGCTGATATTCTACTCCTTGGAAGAACATTTGTCTGCATGTGGAATTTCATGATAAAAAGCTTTAGAGTCCCAGGTTTCTCTAGATAAACCCCACTGGTTTACTGATGCATGAATGCACTGAAATTGAATTACTGTACAACAGCAATTACTTTTCACAGTACAGTTATAATGAGAATCAGCTTCACAATGAACACCAGGTAGCTATAGCACAAAAAGTTAATAAAAGGAGTCTCTTATTTGCATTTTCCACTGCAGCAATGATAGTTGCCTTACAGAAAAATCATCCTTAACACTTGATTTGCCATCTTACCAGTAAATCAACAATCATTTTTATAGGTTCTCTTTATTTGCAAAGAAACATTAATGAAAACAGAAATTTAACTGCACAGTGAAAGTTTCCCTAATAATGTATATATCTCTCATTTTGCTTTTTCACATCCCTCTAGTTTTCCTTGATTTTTCCCCATTATGCCAATAGCTAGGAAAAGTAGAAGCACCAAATGAACTATTTAATTTCACCTATTTTTCACTATCAAATTTGTTGCAGTAGTCATCTGTTACTGAGCATTACATCATAGTGCTCCATTCCTGTTCAGTTTCAAATGAGTAGAGTCACTAAAGTATCATAAAACCTTATAAAAATAAAGAAAAAAATAAAAATCACAGCTAACTTTTACTTAAGACTGATCCAACACATTCCCTACAACTGAAATCACTAGAAGTGAGGAAAAGCAACTGCAGCAATGCCACAAGTGACAGTGGAATACACAAGGTTCTCAAAGAGATTGTGTTTGACTGTAAAATTAAACCAATTGCTAAACATTGCAAGAAACATTTCCACGTTTGGCACCTTATGGGCAGTAAGACTTTTCCCAACTCAATTGTCATAATCTTAAAACTAAATGGGATACATCTACCTTTGTCACAGATAGAAACAAAGCATCAGCAACACTAAACAAAACCACCCTTCAGTGATTTTAACTTAATTCATGTCACAAAGACATCAAAATAAAATATGAAGCTGAAATTAATCAAGTAGGACAGTATTAGTAAGGAAATGGTTAACAGGAGTATCCTGACCTGACATAAACCTAAGGTAAATAGTGAACACTAGGGAGGAGGAGGGGAAAAAAAATAGTTGCTTGCAAGGGTTTCCATCAGTAAGTAGATGACAAAAGGTTATATAATTGGTTTAGCACTTTCAGTTTTCCATTTATCTTATGTATCTGACAGCACAAAAATAGGACATTCTGTGATAGGATAATTGCATACTGAAGGGTAATTCAAACACAGGATGAATATGATAAAAATCACACTGAACCAACTAATCACTATGAAAAGCGATGAGACAGAAAGATAAAAATTCAACCAGAATATGAAGGGGGAGGGGGAAGAGTAAAGTTCAAATGTGATTAGTAGCTTCAAACAAGTTAATGTGTTTGAAAGGGTAAAGCAAAACAAAACCAAAAAAACCCTGAGGTCTTTCCAAGCCATCCTATTTCTGTATTTCCAGGTCTTCCTTCTTGCCCTTCTCTACAAATTAAACATTTTACATACTATGGCTTTCTGAATACTTGCCACAGACTGCTACATCTGCTGCAACCTGAAGCAGTAGATTAAAGTGTTTTATCTTAGAAGTATTTTAGATTAAACCATGGATTTTGATGCCTACATGAAGCTCATTCAATGAGTGGTATAAGGTAAAAGTTTGGGGTAACTTTGGAGCATGTTTTCTGAGCCCTTGGATTTGAACCCTTGCAGTGGTGACCCCATTATTTCTAGGGCTGAGAGATATTTTGTAAGGTACTCTTCACCTAGTACTTACTCCAATATTACGACCATCATATCCCACCCTTTACTCTGAATTCTACATTTCAGTGCTCTTGTGCAAGTCGTCATCAAAAGCTTATGTCAAGGAAAATGATCAGGTATCAGAATGGAGCACAAGTCTTAGATCCATATGAGTTTTGTAACTCCTATCTCACCTCTCCAAACATGAGGGGAAAGTAAGTTATGATGTACCAAAGATGAAATTCATGAGACAACTGCACTGTGCCAAAGGATTTTGTACTTCTCAGGATGCAAAATACTAAGCACTACTTACTACCATAACATAACAGGTCACTCACTACATCTCTAGGAACCAAGATGGATCACTTTATGGAATTATGCAAAAATTAATTACTTTTTTGGAAAGTACACTAAACAGATGACTTCTTAAAAGAAGAGACCCTGTCCGAACCAAGGTTTTAGCATCCTTTCCAAAGACTGAAACCTTCCAGAGGCAGCTCCAGATTTCAGTCACTTTTTTTGGCACTAAAATCCATCCACTCAGAATTATACACATGGTTTAACTTCACAGGATTTGATCTCACTTTTACTCAGAGCATGGTGGCCTATATTGATCCTGTATTTTTTTCCTCCTTAGATAAAAACACCATCTGTATGAAGAGACCAAACCTGTTCTAAACATTTGTTATGCAGCTCTAATTGAGACACAAACTGCTCTTTCCCACCAGCATTCCTCACTGATGGAATAGAGCTTCCCTCACCAGCAAGTGTGCAGCCCACTGGTCACTTCTCACTCTAAACAAGTGCTGCCCCAAGAATGGCTTTTCCACATTGTTGTGATCTCAGGGGAGCAGTTTTCACTGCTAAGGAGCCAGGAAAACAGTACCCCTCAAGTCAGTATACTGCAGGCTTCTGGAACTGTTGCACACATCTCAAAGTGTAGTTTTTCCTCTGAAAAACAGACTGTAAAAATAGCATTGTGGGGTTCCATGTTTATTGACTTCCTTTGCTTCCCTGCCAAGTGTGCTCAGTTTTACAAGCTGAAATATGTTTTACTTCACTGCCAGCCCAGAAAATTCAACCCCTAAAATGTAGCCAAATTCCTTCCTCCCTTTTGCACCATAGGGAATAACACAAGGCTGAAGGCGAAATGATACCTACAGTTACACAAATGGAATCCCTGTCCTCAGGTGATGCCTTTGGCTCTACCATTGAGACACAAAGACCTTCAAAAAATTGAGCTGAAATAGAGTAGCTGGTGGTAAACAGCATCACCATAATTTTCTGTTAGTTTGCTGACATAGGTGATGCAACAGGAACTACTGTTACAGGCAGTCACTGTAATTTCTAACAAAGAATAATGCAAAATGAAAACTACAGCAGGAAGAACTGTTTTATTCTTTAGGACATGCTTGTTACAACAAACTCCTTTTTGATATAGTAAAACATACAACCAGAAATTTTTATTTTTGCTATGGTAAATCTAATAGGCACCAAAGCTACTACAAAGGGAGGATCAGAATGGGGACAAATTAAAAAGAAGAAAAAACCTAAAACAAAAGCAAAATTACTGATGTACAGAAAGCTGCCTAGTTACTTCATGATCATTATTAAGTTGCCTATAGAGTGATGCAGTACTTACCACAGTTAAAGGAATTTTGGATTTAGTCCCATTTGAAGTGTTTGCATCTTTTTGTAGATTTGAACTAAAGGATAGATGCTCAACTCAGACATTTCCCTGCAATACCATTTTTATAACAGTGAGCAGTGAAATTAAGTTTGCTTTGGCTGTATATTTTGAAATTTGACATTATGATGCAAAACCACATGTAGTTCTGTTTTACTGCACACAAATGATACCTTACAAACTCATCTCAGAAACTGGTAGTCCAAACCTCGTTACACTCTCTTACATTTACCTATTGACAGTATTAATAATTTATATCTATTCTCTTGAACACTGGTCCTAAAATACTTCTGAATGCTTTAGCATTTCCACTTCAGCACCTTCAATTGCCAGTACAGCCTTCAGAGCAAAGCCTAAATTATATACTTAGTTTGACATCATAGAAGGAAATAGCAGATTGATCTGCTGCTTACCCGTACAGCTTCAGACTTCTTATGAAACATTTCTTCCATATTCTTTGCTAACTTTTTCACAAGCTGAAGGCCATCAATTTCTTCTATTGCAACATCCTTCTCATATTCTTTATATTTCTGGAAGAAAATAAAATAAAAAATAGGCAAAAGTTATTCACAGGGAACCAGCTGAAATTCTGACAACTAATTATTCGTTTCATATTACACTTTTGCAGACATTCTTCATTTATTTGATGTTTATTTGTGTGGCAGCAGGCTGCTTTGTGCCAAGATGCTGTCACAGGGATAATACAACTGGATTAGAACCAGAACTCCATTAAAAAAATATAAAATATTTATCTCATGCAATGTAGAAAAACGGTAACTCCCCATCACAATGCTTAAATTACTCCTCCTCAGAACTACACAACAGCCAAACAAAAGTAGCAAAAAATCCTTGTATCCCACCCAAAAATCATTTAAAACCAGTGATATGCTTGGCAACCCACTGCACATTAGCAGCCTAGAATCCTCTTCCTCCTCAGCTGAACTTCCTGTAGGTGTCTATTTCACAAGCTTTATACAGTACCTACATTATGAATACTTATACAACAAGCTTATCTAGACATTCTTAACTTTCCACACAAAGAAAACCCTAAACAAACCACATGAACACAAGCAGAAAACCATCCTCTGTAACAAAATAGATGAGCATTAGCTTACGGTCTCGGTTCACAATGTATCTCTCAGACTGCCTAAGCACTAAAAAATATATTCAAAACCATTTTTATCCTCTAGTTTTTGCATATCAACATTTTTTCCTTGCCAATGTTTACAATAAAGTTTGTAAGAATAGAATATAAAAAACGCATTTAATACTGAGAACATTCTTCTTTCCCATGTCAGCCCACTATAGCCCATACACTCAGAAGTGATGGGTTTCAGTTTGCTTATTGTTTGCTTATCTCATTTTAAAATGAGTACTCTTGTGTTGAAGTAATCACTGCCCATTAGCAAACCCTTAACCTAGTCACATAATTGTATCTTCATGACACTGTGAGGAAGAAGAAAGGCATAGCTGGCTTCTGCTGCTTTTAGCCATGTGCCAAAAATATTTTCCAAACCTCTACAGCAAACTCTCAGGCAACCCACAATATGAGTCAAAAAAAGAAATTTTATTATTCGAAAGATTTATCATTAAAATTTGCCTGAAGGATTACAATTATCTCCAAATGTTATATAACTCCAGAGAGAGAAAGAGAGAGAGAGAAAG
>NW_008669633.1:13878-24561 GCF_000695815.1 Acanthisitta chloris
AAATCAGTGGTTCAAAGCACCTGGATGAACATTAAAATGATCAAACCAGTGATTAAGTCAGGACCAGTCATGTCTTGGCTGGTGACAGAAGAAAGGACTCTATTGTAAGAGAATGTGTGCATATGTCGTATCCATTTATTCCAACCAAACTAATTTGCAAGGTAAAGTGACACTGGACTTGGCTTAAACTTCTCTGCAAAACTTGTGCTAATGTTTTGATAATCAAATAATAGTTGATACAGATAATTTCAAAATAAAGTTACAAATATAAAATCTAAGTAAATATTTAGGCAAATAAGTTTTTTATATTCTATAATTTCAGTAATAATTTCATTTTTCCACACCATTTCCTGGTATGAGTCTCTAGTCTGAGACTTTAATAGTCTAAGCAACCTTAGAAACATCAAGCAGATGACTTGTGTTTTGCTCCCTTGAGGCAGGAGGGGAAATTTGGGGTTTTTTCCCCTTCTTGGTCTGCACTTAGATGCCATAAGCAGAGTTTTGATTTCAACTCTGTAAGTCCATTTATGACATTACTAGAGATAAGCGTGATTTGTCTAAAACAGAAAAATCCCATTTTTTATTATTTACTGGAGAAAATACAAGAACACAGTAAACAAGAGAGAGGTAAATGTTATTGTAACAAAACCTGTGATGAAATGTAGCAAATGATCAATAAATTGAAAGCATTGCCAGTTAATTAATGATGCCAAAGTCTGTCCACATCCCACAGGATTTGAAGCTTTAGAGAATTTAAAACAAATCAAGTACAAATTTGAATCACTTATTTCCAGCTGAACAGATCATGTTCAACATATCACCTTCTGATAAAAATGGTTTCCTTTAGACTTGACCTTTGAGTTCTTGGAAAGTATTCTAAAACACATCACTTGAAGAGACTGCTTTCAGGTCATCAGATTTATTGATTTAAGCTTTGCCATCAAGTGAAGAAAACCAGGCAATTATTCAATGTGTTTGTCTGAAAACTGAACGAAGCTGTTGAATTCTGCAAAATTTTCTAGGCACACAGAATCCTACCACATAGCCTATTAGGCTCTTGTGAGAGCATAGGAAAAAGCCACACTTCTCAATTTTGAATAACTGGTGCTTTTGAAAATTAAAAATAACTTGCACTCAAAATGGATGTGAATGATTTCTTAACTGATAATTTCTGATTTTATAATTACCCTCGTTCACAGCACATAAATTCATTTTTTCCTAATTTAAATGCCAAAGTTCCACCATAAAAGAATAAATTGGATGAAACAGAAGATGGTATTTAAGATCCATTTGAAAAGACCACACATCTTGCATGGTGCGTGTCTAGTCAATTGTTGGAAACCTTCAAGAACATTTGCAACAAACTAGGAGGACTTACTTGATCTGCCAGACCTTGGCAATCAAGAGGTTTACATAATAAGAGGTTTACATAATATGTATTTTACATTCAGGATTCCATTGCCATAAAAATTACTTTTATTACTTTTCCAGCTATCAGTGGAAGGTCCCAAAACAGCAAATGATGTGGTTGGAAAAAACCACCAGCTGTTTTTAGTATCCTTGTTCTCTAGCAATCATGTCTGGAAGGAAGAGGTGCCACCCTAATCTCTGTGTGTCTGTGCACTTCCTCTTAGTACTCACTGCAGGATACTGGGAATTTAGACTCCATCTAGGAAGCAGTTGATTTTATACCAACTATCAATGCAAGAAACCTGAATCACACAAGATAGTGAAAAAATAAAACCACAATAAAACCCTAATAAAGTCTGTCATTAATAATGGATTCTTTTCCTTTCACTGCAGGGGCTGTCTGACCTCCAGGCTCTCATCACTTCCCTACCACTAAATTTTTACATATTAAATTTGAGTTTCTTTAAATAGAGTAAAACAGCAAAGACATAGTCCCTTTGAAATAAATCTGAATTTGTTTTGAAATGAAATTATTTTATTTTAATTTAATCTCGAGAAAACAGCAGTGAGCCACTTGGGTTCCAGTTAAGCAAAATACTATCACAGAAAGTAGTGAAAAAAACAGCTTCTGGACCAGGCAAACTACACCTTGTATTTCTACTACTCTGAGCAGCTCTTCCAAGCAATGCCTTAAACTGACATCGGCCTTCATTGTAAAAATGATGAAGCTGATGATAAAGTTTTTGGGTTGTTTTGGTTTTCAAAAAAAAATTAAAATTAAACCCTCAATTTTTTTTCAGTCTTCCATAATTTTATTCCAGCAAGAGATACTGAAACGTTCTCATAATTTGTAACATAGGCAGCAATATGTGTGTACTATTTGCAAAAAGAGGGAAAACAGCCATAAATTTGCTATAAATAATTGACTTGCATAATAAAAGTGTATGAAAAATCAGGAGTCGTAGTTGGGCATTTCTTTTGATAAGTGGATTTCCAATTGTTTAGAAGATGAAGCGGATACAACTTCTGATTCACTGCATTATTTAAAAAAAAAAAAAGGTAAAAATAAAAATAATTGAAATGCTGATTCTTTCTGCTTGCAAAAGTCAGCATTTGGTAAGAAATTCTCCAGAGAGACAAGAACATTTATCATTTGAGAAAGCACACAAAAAATACATTATTTCTTCAGTATCTGTTTTGCCAGATCATTTCACATAAGCACCAGGGAAAGACAGACAGTATTTCACTGTCAGAACTCTTAATGCCTTTCATGGGTTTAGGTGTGGGGTTTTTTTCTTGCTTAGTAAATGTTCATCTAGAAATAACATACCAGAAAGCAATCTATACAAAACTCAGGTCAGAAGCATTTAATGCAATCCAAGTATTTGCACTGAAACAACAACAAACACAGATAAACCCAACAAAAACACAAACAAAAATAGGAACAGAAACCCAAAACAAAACAAATTAAGCCAAACCAAAACTAAACCACACCAAAACGCACACAGTTTGAGCGACAAAGGCAGGGAAAGAAATACGTTCCTGAAGCTAAACTGTCAGATGGAGCTTGATTTTTTCCCTCCATATCTTTGTGTTCTTATTTGTATGTACTTATATCAAGTCCTATCGAAATCAAAATATTTGCATTTATGCTGTATACAAAAATATTTCAAGCTACTTACAAGTGTGCAAAGAGTCCTTAGTCTCAGTCTTTTGACAAGGCTCTGGGTGCTTTGTACATCTGCAGAACACTACAAGCATTTGATCGAAAATTCTTCCCACTCCCTGTGATTTTAGAGCCAGTAAATACCACTACCATCCTGATTAAAGAAAGGAATTCGACAGGAATCTTGTAATAATACTTTAAAGCAATCTCTCTGTGTTGCATATTTGGAACTGACATGTCCCTCTGAGGTGCATTCATAGCTAGAGCTGTACAGACTTTACAAATGTTGCTGTTTGAGAGGTTTTGTCACACACACATTAAACTTATGTGTGCACATATACATTTTGTGTTTTCTAATGAAAAAGCAGAACCAACATGTAACTGAAAGATCAAATATCCAATCTATCCATTGTTTCCATGAAAAAACCAAATGAATGTTTACTCCGTGCCATTTTCAAAAAACCACTTTCAGATGTTCAAGTCTCAACATGGCAAATGCAAAATGAGATTACAGAAACATACACTTTTGATTAAATCACCAACTTTTGATTTCAATTAATATCTCTGGCCCAGTAGAAAGGCTGTGCTATGCACTGATTGAACATTTAAACTTGTTTCAGACACTCTGCCATCTAAGTCCTAACAGTGACTCCCCTTGGCACTAAAGTGCTGGTCTGAAGGGCCACAGGAGTTAACTGGCTCATCAGAACTATTTTAATTCTGTATTTGAGATGCCCCAACAGTCAAATGCAATCAATGAATGAGTCTGCAAGGCTACAGAAAGCTCACAGCTAATACAATTTGCAGCTCTTAATGCAGTTTCTTTAGTTAGAGAGTCAAAAATTATGTCAGAGTTCTGACTTGCTTAGTTCTTTACCCCTGAACCCAAAGATTTCATCACTCATGTTGACAAAAGTAGCCTCAAATTTTTAGGTCAAGTTCTTCTAGATTGGAGGGATCAGAAGGATGATAATATCCTACATTTCTATGCATAAATAATTTTTTCTTTCACTAATCTATTCTCATCACAATCTAACATTAAAGCTCATTCATTTCTTTATGCTTTTCTCACTGTATAATGAGTTTTTACATTTATGTTTTTAGCACAACTGCACAAAATTTAAAATAAATGTTATTTATTCAGGGTGCTTTAAAACTACCTACTGCTCTTTATAGGTTTTGTGTCTGTGAGGTTTCTAATTATAAAACCCCAAACCTGCAATATAGGTGGAGCAAATTGAAAATGTAGTCACATTAATTGCTGCCTTACACCATGAACAGTTCTGCTGAAATTAAAGGAGTTATGCACAGAATAGTGGCATTAACAAAATATGGCTTTGAGCTTTTGAATCAAAACAAAGAATATAAATTACTCTTGATGTGGAAAATCTATCACAGTATTTTATAAGACAATATAATTTTAAAACAATATGCCTGTAAAAATTGATGGGATAAAACCTGTGAATGTTCAAACCTTATGTGACTTGAGCTCTTGCACTGCTCTGCCACACCAGCACACATCTCTTCTGCACATGAGAGGTGGTACAGCAATTCCCAGTAGATTAAAAAATATACAGCACAGCCTCTAAATGCTTCAGTAGAAGTGAGGGGTCACTAACTATGTAGGCATTGCTGGAATAAACCTGATTTGAAGCCAAATGAAAAGCAGTCTCCAGAATTACATGTGCATGAGAGTGGGAATCAGAGCTTTTCCACTGAGCAGAAGGGTACTCAGATGGCACTACCACAGCAGAGTAGCAAATACAGATGGTGTACTCCTCTGATAGACTCATCTGTGAATCTCTTCTTCATAAAAGATTTGGTATTTTCCCATTATCACACTGACCCTGTGGTGGTGTGACTTCATGAAACTAGACTGCCACTACTATGTAGTTATTATCTGGTCCTCCTAACTAAAATGCATTCAGTGGAGCAACTTTAAAGGCCTTAACAAATAAACAACTGTAAGATCATTTTTATTTTGTGGCTGAACAAAATTATTTTAGTTCAGAGCTGGTATAAAATTTTTCACCCACAGAACTTCAAAGACTATATAAAAGGAGAGTCTATCATAATCTCCCTTCAGTACATGAGGATATTGGGCTATACATAAATTCAGTGATATGCTGAATGTCACACAACAGTTCAGAACTAGAAAGAGAACAAGGTCTCTTGGTTACTCTTCCATTGCCCTGCTCAATAAACCACAGTCAACTTTTAACTTAAGCTTCATCTGCATGGAAAAATGAGTCACAACAGCATATTTTTCCTCACCTTGACATTAGAGAACTCCTTAGTAATTGGGAGTTTGTGTTACACCACATTACACACTCCTATTAACCTTTACCGAACCTCTTTGTGTTGATGAAATCCATCAGCAATGACCAGTGTGATGGCACAATCATTTTCTTTTCTGCAGAGAAATTTTCACTCACTTCATCAAATGACTGCAAGAAACTCTGTGTTAGCCTGTCACGTTTGACTCCTGCCACACACTGGTGTCTGAGGAACTCCTGTTGCCTCAAACTCCAGTTTAGCTACTTCATGAAATACATTTTAAAGTGCAAACTATTGAAATATCTGTTGCATACTATTTTACTGTGATTAGCTACTCAATGCTGTACCTGGTATATTATTGCCAAAGATCAGCCATCCTGGGAAATTTGTTATCATCAGCAGACTTGACAAGGATAGTTACTGCTTTCCTTGCAAAATAATTCACGCATTGAAATCACTGCAAGGACACCATATCCCCAGCATATTTATTCTTTACAAAGGTATTTATTTCTGACCTATTTTTACCTGATTCCTATATGCAAGTGCTACAAAACCAAACCCATTAAAGCATTAAGCTGAATGGTAATCAAAAGCAAACAACCCAATTCCTGATATAGAAACATTCCTCTGTCCTGTCTGTGAAATGCCTCCACTCTAGGTATTTCCTTGAACATTTGCACAACTAGATATGTGTAGGTATACCATGTAAACAGCACCAGCAGGAAAAGTCTTCAATAACTGGTTAAAACCCCTGAGCTAGTGTGGAAATATACAAGTTACTCTATAACATAGAGTACTTATCATCACAAATAAAATTTAAAAACAGCAGTCACACATTGGGGATGCATAAATTACAATGCTCTCTAATAAATAAGAAGGTAAGGAAACAGAGTCCAGAAGGTTCAAATACTTGCATTCTTATATTAATTTACTATTGTAATTTTTACTTGAAGCAGCTAATAAGCCTCTGCCTAAATAAAAAATAAAAAAAAATTTATAAAAAAAGGAATGGAAAAAGAAATCATCACAAATGGGTGATGCTAAAAACAATGTAGTTAGGCAATCTAATTCCAAGCAGTCAAACAGAGGTTAGGAATACATTCCCATCTTTCCCTTTAACAGAGTTGCTTTGATCAGGGCTAACCAGAGTAACAATATGCCTTTGAGAAGGTTTGACTGGCTGCTGCCTCCAGCACCCATTGGCAGAGGCCAAGGGGATTCATTTTACAACAGTGTCAGCTCACCAGCTTTCCTGACTATGAACTCCATCATATTGAAAACGGTTGAAAAAGCAAATTATTGTCTTTCAAATTCTTTTAGACATGTAAAACATCCCCACAAGCCAGCATGGGTGTTTTAAGAGCCACTTAACAAAGGCTATTAAAAACTGCTTTAGAAATACATCTCACAGAAGCTATCTATGTAATTACACATACCTTTTCTTCTATTTTGGAAAAGAACATAAAGCCCTCATTTAAACTGAAAAAGAACATTCTGGAACTGCCATCGAGACTCCTTTTTCCATAAAGATGTTCCCAATACTCTTGAAAACTCACTACAGCATTTCACATGAACTGCCTTACACGAGGAACAAAACAGCCATCAGTATAAATCTGCAGAATGACAATATGACCCAGAGGGCATGTTCATCCAAGGCAAAGCTATCACTGTATTTTCAGGTGAAAGCAAGTATATTTAGAAGCATGTACATCTAATCTGCTCCACACAAAACACTGAAGAAATGTGAGAATGCAGTCCTTTCATCCTGGATAGCTATTCTAAGCCACTGAAGATTCAGAAGTAGGGAACCTGACAACTTACTATCTTCACCAATCCTCAGCTGGGATGAGATACTACAACATTTTCTTTTATACACCAAACTGCATTAGTCTTCTGAAAGCCTTTATGGTTACTGGAAACAGGAACAACCAAAAGAGACAGCTTGCTTTGTGCTGTAAGGTCACAGGATACAACCACAAATGAATTCTTTCAATCAAGCATTGTTTATAATGTTTTTTTTCATTACACTTCCTTTTATCACTGTGCTTTTCTCTCCCTCCTCATTGCTCCATCTCTGCAGACTTATGCCTGTCTTACACCCAGCTGTTCTGAGTTTCAGTATTTCTATATACTTTTATCAGACAATGATTCTTTTCCATCTCAGAAAAATTACACAATTGTCTTTCAACCTTCTATGGTTGCCCCTAAATGAGCAATAAAACAAAATGAACAAAGAAAGCTGAAGACAAAACAGAGTGTATGGACACACAAAAAAATGAAGTGAATTCCAAGAAAAACCTTTGCTTAGCAATATCCACATCTTGTGACAAGATTCAAAAGCACTGCTCATTTAGAATAGCTAATGGTCTATGTTCCTCAGGAAAAGAAACAATCTTATCTCTTTGGGGCACCAATTCTGTTCACAATTTCCAATGTGCTCTATCATTAACGTTCATCTGCTTGGATACTACCTCTAAACCTTTACCCTTTGCATTGTGTGGGACCTTCAACATTAACTTCTAAATGGGCTTTATTTCATTGTTTGTCATGATGAAGGACATGGCATTGATCCCTGCTGTTCTGTTTCATCTCTGCACTTTTCTGTATGCACCCGATAAAAGTATTTACACTGATTTAGGGGTTTAGACAGGTATCAGAACACTACATATCAAAGGAGAATTGTAATACCAAGAAAGAACATAACAGCTGAATATCTGAACTCAGGTGCCTAAAAATTCAGGTTCCCAATTCTTCATCACTGAACATGAAAAATTATTTTGTTTTCAAAAATCTAAGCTCCCCTCAGTCACATCAAAGCCAGCAACGCCAGTATATTCTCATCAACTCTGAAAATCAGACCACCTGCACGTGATCTGAGTGCAGATGGCTTGAGAAGAATTCAGCAGCTAACCATAAAAACAAAAGATTTGGAAACCAAACTGTAGTGTTTGGCACTGCCTGGAAGTATGAAAACACATTTGTGGTTTTGCCACACAAGCTAATGCTGTTCACTTCTTTATGTGATTCCCAGTCACTTAAAACACTTCACAAGAAAGAGGATGAGCAGCCTTTCCATACAGTTAGGGAGAGTAGTATATTCACTGTGATTTCATTCAAAGCCACATAAAACAAATTGGGAAACACACAAAGAAAAACAAAGGGTTAAAGTGTGACTGCCAAAACACACTTAATACAATATTTAATAACTGCCTTTGAACGACTGCAATATGATATAAAGTAATGTCCTGTACAGCATAACTTGCCCAGATCTTTCTCCTTTGGACCATTTAGCTATGATGTACATATCCTTAGACTGGCATCTGATATACTGGCATGCTGCCTCCCAATATGTTTTTCCCCCAACAGAGTTTTTTCTCTCACACACTTTTTAAAATGAAGCTGGAAACCTAGTTAAGGAAGAGCCTTATGCACCAAAATCACAGCCAGAGCTCTGTTTGTAGCTCTTGCTTTGTTTGGGGAGTTTTTGTTTGTTTAGTTTGTGTTTTGTTTTGGGGTATTTTTTATGAAAACTGGATGAATAATCTACAGAATAATAGTCTTTGTGTCTTATCATATCCATGCTATACTATACACAGGTATTCCCAAACACCACTGTGAAAAGTAAATAAATGCTCAGCAAATTAAAATTTTGCAGAGGACTGAAGCACAGGTGCCTCAGCCTTATTTCCCCCTGAAACCGAAAACACAAGGCAGTTTTATTAGTGTATATAGATCCCTAATGATATCACCTTCATCAAAATCTATGTCAAAAATTAACCAGACTTGGACCCTCTAGTCAGAAATTTATATAGTCTCATGCCTGTGTTACAGTCCTGGGTATTTTTAACTCTTGCAAAGAAACCCCAACAAACTAAATGACAAAATCAGTTGACTACCAAGCTAGGATAGATTTATTTTTGTATACTTACATGCTAGCATTTGATCAGACTGGAAACATATCAAGATATCATCATTCTAGTGCTGTTTTTGAAAAATCAAAATACTTTTGCCCAAATTAAATCTGAACCACACCTATTTCAAGTTAAAGTGCAGGGCACATCCTTCTTTTATTACTTAGAGAGTTTTCTGTGTGCAGTTAGCTGTATCATATGTACATAAACACAGATATGCTTGCTCAGCTTTTTTTCTGATTCTCCAAGGACCAGGAAGTTTTTTGTAATTTATGAATTCATTACATTACCAACAAAGTTCATCTCCAAAAGTAAAAAGCGTATTACATCTAGCACCATGATAGGTCATGGCCACAGTGTATAGAAATAAACCATCTAACTCCAGAGTCTATAATCGAATGCAGAAACTAACACATTTATCAGAAAAAGTCCAGAGCTTTGGCACTAGAAAGGACCCAGCAACAGCTTTGTTTTGCTTGGTCAATAAACCACTATTAATGATAATGTATCTATGAATTAAAGATGCATCAATCTGCATAGCAGAGAATAGAAGCCATGAATAATAGCCAAATCAATACTATGAAGTCGTAAAGAATACAGTGTGCTCTCCTTCAGGCTAATGGTAATTAATTTACTTTTGCTCCCTTCACACATGAGAGGAAGCTACTAGAAGAACACGTTAATCACATAAAAGTTGTTAATTAGAAAAAGAACACATACTGTTATCTCCTTACTGTATCTTTTCTGTTCATATGCTTAGAGCACTAGAAAAAATATTGCTTTATTTGCACATATCCAGAGAAAACAGCTTGTGTTTTGGGAGCATATGCACATACCGGCTGATATTTTCAAATACTACAATTTGAAAGTTTGCTTCTTAAATAAAAGATCTTGTTCTAGTTGGGATGTTCATTAGTATAAATAACCAATGTCTGTAACACAACTAGTGTATGTACATATAGAAACATTTTATGCCTTGTGTAGTTCAATAAGCCTTAGCACTGAATACTATGTTTGCTTATGCCACAGCTTAGTTTCTTTGATTCAGCTCTGCTAGTTAATTAAATAATGTTGGGTTTTTTAATTAAAAAAAGATCAGGTTTAAGTGATTCAGCATCTAATAGGGGCATCCCCTTCTTTGGAAATAAAAAGTATTTGGAGGTCCTGTTAATCTGATGGACTGGCTCTAGACCAGCAAGCCCCTAGAAGAGGAAACAAGATAAAGCTTCTGGTTCTCTGGCTTTAAAGAGAGTGCTGCTGCTTTCTAAAGAACAGGATTTTAATATTCACTGCATTTGAATTCTTTTAAGCACTATTTTTGCACAAAGCAAACCTTAAAGTGCTACAAATAACATTTTCACAAAGACACAGAAATTAAAGTTTCCATTTTTAAAATATATTTTTCGTGACAATGTTCAG
>NW_008669633.1:24576-46503 GCF_000695815.1 Acanthisitta chloris
TAATAAAAATACATGGTTTCACTACAAAGGCAGCAGAATCACAGGATACTGCTAGGCAATCTACTGATAAATTCCTCTATGCACACCACAAAGCAATGACCTTGGTGAACTGCATTCAGGCCTCCAAGCAGCAGAGTAATTAACATATACTGAAGTTAAAATCACAAGTGATCCTATTGAAACAGGCAGAAAAGTCAGCACTTAAAGCTCTCTGTATGTGAATTTGGGTCCCAGTGGTCATTTCACATCCTTCCACAGTTTTGCTAAACTTATGCCCTCAAGTGCAGAAAAGCTAACTTCTGAGTCTGAGCTTAACCTTGGGCTGTTCACTGTGTAAAACACTCAACAGAGAGTCACATCTCCATCTTGTGAGCTTTCTGAAAGGGTTTTGCTGTGAAAGAACATAATGCACATAACCGAAGGCAGAACAGTTTCAATTTCCAATACCGAATTTTGTGATGTTAACTTGCTGAAAATTATAATAATTATTTAGATTCCTGTCAACCTCTACCCTGCATTGTAACACCCTGAATTTACTAGCAGGTTTCCTTCTTTCACAAAAAAATAATTTGTCCCTTATTATTATGAATGCACAAAGAATAGTATGCATCAATAAAATATAATTGTGGCAACTGGACATTGTGTTTGCATTTGGAGGTACAGCAGAGCCTGTGCCGCATGCCCAGGACTGCCAGAGGCATACATCTGTTTGTGCAGTTCTAGTTCAGTAGTTTAAGGAATGAAGTATCACCTCATTACAGAACTGCCATGTATGAGTGAATTTGTGGAGCTTGCCCTCCTCACAGTCAGACAGTTCTAATCTCCTTGCAAACCACAGTGGCAGCACAGAGATGAAGTGTTAAGCTTATCAGGCCTCATCTGTACCATCACCTACTTAGTTAAACCCAGGCCATCCATTTCTGTGTCATTTCTTTGTTCCTGAGGTGCCTGAATGCATAATAGCCACTGGCAAAAGATGCAAGATATCTTTAAGACTTCAATAGAACACCATCGACAATTTTTTTTAAAAAAACACAGACCGAAAACAATTCACAAGCACAAGCACAGGTTGCACTACCTGCATTTCTTCTTACTCTAGAATTCTACCTTGTACTATCACCACATAACCTATTACATAGAGCTATTAATTTATTTTATATTAGCTTTCAAAGCTTGCATAGAAATTCCTAAATCTGAAAAAGCTTATATCCCTATCACAGTATCACAGCTGGGAAGGGTTCTGGTAATTGAAAATCTGAGAGCATAATAAAATCAAATTTGTATCAACCATTCTTTTTGGGTATTATCAAGCAAATGAAGACAGTTTTGTTTCAGTCGCAAAATAAGGATTGTTCTTGAGCGGCTTTAAAAAAAGGCATCCTAAAATTCATCCTTAATTCATTCAAAATAAAGTTCCCTTTTAACCATTTTTTTTTAGTAACACAACCCTGCTTTCAAAATCATGATACCTTATGAACTTTTATTTCAGGAGGAATGCCCAAACTCTACAGATGAGCAACTGCACCCACAAGATACCCTAAACACTGTGAGCTGGCTAGGAGGCTTCACCTCCCATCAGAGTCATGCTGCTATTTCAGGAGCATCTGAGCCAACATAGTAAGGTCTTGGAGAGAGGTTTGACCACAAGATCTTCCTGAGCACTTTTTGTTACTAGAGGACTGAGGTGGACTAATCCCCAAGGTTCCTAGTCATCAGGTGAATGGGACATTTCTTATCAGCCACAACTATGGTGGAATGACAAGTTCCAAACCAGTTTGATTATACTAATTAGCAAGACCTACCCACAACAACAACTCCTGGTTTAACATGTCTTCCAGATTACTGCTATAGGTATACAAGGACCTGTGATAGGTGCTCACAAGGAGACACTGATGCCATTTCTGACCCAATGTCATTGATGGCTATCAACCACAAACAGGAAAAAGAGCTATTACTCTTGTGTCAGGCTCTGGGGTGCTGGGAATACACAAGCAGCATGTTGCTGCTCCCCATGTAGTCCTGCATAAACAGTGCAGCATCACTCTGTTCAGGTCACAGACCATCTACACCAAAACTCACCTAAAGAGATTTTGAATATGGAGAAGGTCCTTTTACAGGAACAGCCCAAGCCTGCATGTAATACTTCATGAATTCATATCTACAGAGCCTGTGTGGATTCTTAATCATTATTTATGGTTTAATGGTGCCATCTTACATCTCTAGATATCTCTACAACACCCTAATGAGACCACTGAAGGATGCCTTAGTTGAAAAGGGAATGTTTTCCAGCCTTCAAAATAAATTTTAAAAATGCACTGTTCATAATGTGCTTTTGGCTCATTCTTCAAAATTTTCCTGTTCCAACTAGGGATTAAAAGTCAAACGAGAAGAATACAGCCAATCACTTCATCATTAGCTACTTGCAAGTTTGAAAAACAAAATTATACATTTACAGGAGCCAGAAAGTGAGAAGGAACATTTGCTACAGTAAATTAGATGATTTTGCAATAATGGCTTACATTAAAGAATATTAATTTGATTTGTGTCAGTTTTACACCTTTTCTGTCAATATTGCATTTGGGAAAAAAAATATTAAGAAATCAGCATGCAAATATTCCAATCACACCCCAGCTCACTTATATTCTCAGTTCAAATGAAGAGTGGTGACCACCTTAGAAGAGACTTGTGGTTGGTGGAAGCTCATTCCCAAAAAAAAGAAACAGAAAATTGCATTCACCCTATCCAAACCATCTAAAAATCAGGGCTTAGGTGCCAGAAGGTGTGAGATATGATACACTACACAAAAAGCCACTAGCAGCCCTGACAAAAGAATATTGCTAAATATAACAGTGAAGCAGAAATCAAAGTAAATGCAGAGTATCTAAACAAGAATATGCCAAGAATATCTAATCTCTGACATTCTTCAGCAAACTAACATTTACATACCATCATGCTTTCCAGTAAAAAGTAACTATCAGTTACCAGATTTAGAACTCTTTGATTACCTCTTTGACTCTCTGATAGCTGTGAAAATATCCTGCTCTGTATGTTAGGATCTCCTGCCAAAAAAGACTGATGATATCCAAGTTGCCACTACGTACTTTTTGAAGAGTGACTCACTTCACCGTAAGCAGTTTATTTCACGTTTAGTGGTTGAAGAAATCACCCATCCTCTATCACTTTAGTGAAACATTAGCATCCCATTAAGAATACCAGCACTAGATTATTTTCTTCTCCCCATCTAGTTCTGCTGACCCAGAGGGTAGGATTTCTTCTGGAAAAGAAAAGCCACAGGGACAGAAAGAGGCATGTTTCCGTGAGGCCCTCATAGAAGTCTCTGGTTACTGTGGGATGACAAGAGGAGAAGTGCCAAAGCACACAACAGCACAGCTGACAGGAAAATAATGTCCTAATGCAACTGGTCCTGGATACTTGTCCTAGGTTACAGTGTAGAGTGTAACCAATGGTATGTATTCTATTATTATCTTCACAAGCTGTTAAAGCAGGTGAGGGCAGTGATCTGTTATCTCCTCATCCCTGATGGCTCCCTCAGGGGCTGTCTCTGTTTAATGGGCTGTCAGGGACCCAGACATGACCCAGAGAATTACATCATCCCATTGTGAGATGCTTCACCCCAAGGGAGAGAGCCAAACATTCCCACATGGGGGGAGCCAAGCATTCCCACAGGGATATAATCTGGGGTTTGGACCAGCACAGAGCCCTTATCTACTGCATTCCCAGAGGACAAGAGCTACCACTGGACCTTCAGGTGAAGACCAGATCTACAGGATCACTGCTCCAACAGACCCATCACTGCAGTAGGACTGCAGCACCATTTCATCGGATTACTCCCAACACCCTGACTGACAGGCTGTCAGGTTGCTTTCTGACTCGTCAGTGGTTTCTTTTTGTACTGTTACATTTGTTGTTGTTTTGTTTGTTTTTCCTGTTAAATTGTACTTTTGACTTGGAGTCTCTCACTGATTTGCTTTCAAACCAGTCCAATACTTTGCTGTTATTGCTTCTGTAATCCTCATCCCTTTGTTCCATTAATTAGCATGGAGTGGCTATAATCCTGCCCAGAAAAAGTCTTTGTTCCTAGATAATCATTTTGCTAAGCAGAAACATTTTACAAAGTTTATAACAACTAATGAGTAGAGGTCATAATCAGCTGGTCATCTCTGGCTTTCCTTGGAGTTCTTCAGTAATCCAATTTCTAAATAATTAACAATATATGAAATGATCAATTAATTTAGAAAACATATACAATTCCATCATTATTAGAGCTTAACTTTTGCATCTTTTTCTTTAAAATGTAGCAGCTTCCTTCTGATTTAAGAACTTGGAGGTGGGTTTAAAGGTCATATATGGACAAAAAGAAAGGATAACGAGGTCCTCTTTTTTGCACAGCACACTAAGAGTCAGAACAAAGCACTTGCTAAATGACAATTGGGAAGACAACACAAATCTCTAAGCACTGCGGCTGTCTCCCCTGCACTGCAGCAGTCTTTGGGTGGAATTTTTTTCACTTTTCTGTGTCTCTATTTCCTCATTCATAAAACAAGTTAAATTAATATTACAGGAATAGTTTGGTGCTGAAATTGTTATCTTCCTTCAATATCCTTGTATGAAAAGGATATATAAACATTTAAAATACATTTTTCATTCATTCATTAAAACATTTACAAGATCTTCTGAGGATGTTTCAACTTAAGATCTTCTGCATTAGTTAAGAGGACCAGGTATTACCATAGAGCACAGAGCAAACTGAGTAAGAATGAGTAACGATCCAAAAGTACCATTACATTTATTCCTATTCCGTAGGTATCTTAACAAACCAGATCTTTGAATCTGCAGCTGAAAACAGAGTTCCCTTGAAAACATTTCAGTAAATAAAAGGCTTGGGTTTTTTCCTAAAACAATACACACTTCAGATATAAAATATATAAGACTTATTTACTATTGTATTTCTTTCCAACAATTTGTAGCATGCATGTCCACACTTCTAGTTATTTGTTGTTCTTCCAGTTGCTGGTCCTGCCTTGTCACCCCCTACCAGGGCTGAATTGCAAAAAAAAATCCTCTATTATTCCGGGTGTAGTTTCACAAGTTGTATGTGAAGAAACCATCATTTTGTTCTATAATAAAACATCTTCTAGGCAGGCAGTATATACTCATGCTAAGTTTATTTGCCTTGAATACAAGACCTTTCATTCTTTAAAGGGAGACTTACAATATAAATCAAGTCTGATATCAGCTGTTTTTGCCTTGAATACAAGACTTTTCATTCTTTAAAGGGAGACTTATAATATAAATCAAGTCTGATATCAGCTGTGCTGATATATCTATGAGGCTTCAAATTTTAGAACACAATTATTAATAATTCCTTCAGAATTCAGCTTTCATTTTACATAGAAATATATATTGAGAAACAGAAGAAATGTAACAAAATTATGTTTTGTAGTTCAAATATTGCTGAGATAGACATTCTGTCTAGTTTGTTGCAACAGTTACAGTAAATAAAAAAATTATCTGTAATATTAGGTGACAGAGGAAAATTCAGAGAAAGCATAAATGTCTTACTATTTAAGCTCAAACACGTTTTCAAACATCAGTTATTTTACCAATAAATACAACTTATTAATCGCCAAATATTCTTTGTAGAAGCAGTTTTTAATCCCCTGTTATTTCAGAGCAGCTATAGAAAATTTAAGTCAAAGGGATTTTGGTTTTGCAGTAAAATTAGCATAAGTGAAATTTTGGGTTATAATGAAAGCCACATTCTTCGAGGAAGAATGGTCTGGTGGTTGAGGTATTAACCTTGGACTTGAAAGAACTGGGCTCAAGTCCCAGCTTTGCCACAGAGTTTTGCATAACCTTGAATTAGGCACTTAATTACTCAGTGCTTCTCTTCTCTAGGTATTAAACAAGGATAATAATATTTCCATAGTCAGCTTCACCTTGATCTTTGGTTTAGTCTTGCAAATCAGGAACAAAACAAAATCTGAAAAGCCCCAGTAGTCTAGCCCCACGAACAATTTGTTTCAGGACTAAGAATTAGTTTGTGAGCTGAAGCCTTGGCATAACTCTCAGTTTGCACCATGGAATCCCAAACCCCCAAAACCCTAGAAACAACAGGAATAAAATAGTCAATAGCATTCCAGCAATAAAATTTATATCACATACTGTATCTGCATAAAAGGCAAAGGCTTATTATCTCATTTGCTAAAAAAACCTCCTACCTAGCTAACTTCAAACCTAATATAAAAAGTAAAAAAATACATTGGTTTCTTTAATATACTACTGTATTTTCAGCACATACACTCTGTATGTGTCTGTTTAAAAAGTGAAAAGAATACATAATTTTGAGTAAAACTTGAACCTGATGGAATAAAATGTACTTTGGTAATTCACATGCAAGAAAGATACACAGGCTAAGAAGCAAAGCTCTTTATGTGGCAAAAGCAAACAGTACCTGTCATTCTGAACTACTGCAATACATTCAAACAAACCTACAAAAATCATTCTGTGTTTATCTACCATGAAATGCTTATGCACAAACTGCCGCTCAGTTTGTAAAAAGAGTTAGTTATCCACTTCTTAGGCATATGATAAATATGTATCATAAATCATGACAAGTACTTTATATAACTTAAAAATAAAAACAACAGTTTTCAATATAAATCCACTATTTTTATTTTCCCCAGAGAACTCTTAAGAAATGCACTGCATAAAAAATATTTTCCAACCACTGGTTAATTAAAAACTGCACAACTCCACAAGAAATTAACTGCAGTTAGAATCACAACACACTTCTTTTCTATTTAGATTCCATTAAAACATGCACAAACTTTTATATACACAATGTCAAAGAATTTAAACTGACTGATGGACATTTAAAAAAAGACAACAACAAAACCATTCTAACTATAGCTGTCAGTTTGCAGTAGTTTGCAAATGAAAGCTATTACTGTTCCTATCCTTAAGCTTGCAAGAAAAAGAGAACACATCAGAGAGCACAATAGATAGATGTCATGACAGAGAGATGTAGAGACAGAAAGACACACTCTTTGAAACTGTAAAGGAGGTGAGGTCGATGTGTTGAGCACAGAAAGAAAATCACATGAATTTGGAATTAAGGCCTTGAACAGGAATTAATTCTTCTTCTGGGTTCCAGTGATGGAGCAACACAAACCACCCAAGCTTTGCATTTGAAGTTTATGTCATCCCCAGAACTCCTCAGTGGAATTATGGCTCTCTAACTCATGGTTGTCACTATTTATTTTATACATTATGGTTCTCTGAATTTCATTTGTACAAAGCATACACTCACACACTTATTACCCCTGGATCATTATGTACTGAATAAATCATGATTTCTTTTGTTCTAAAGCCACGTGTGTAATCCATCCCAATGGAGAAACAACAAAATCTAACTGCATAAGCAATTTTCTTGTGTGTCAGATTTCTCTAGGCCAAAAATAATACAGAGAGTTCTACACAAACTATTTGCTTCTCCTACAAGTTCCCATTCAGAAATACAAAATGTCTACCTATGCTCATTTTCTCAGAAGTTATCATAAACAAACCAAATGGGGACCAAAGATTCACATATTCTACCAAATCAAGCCACGATATTAACAGATCAAACTTTTTTATTAACCACAGGCAAAAAAACTCTGTAAAAAATGAGATACCAAAGTAAAGCTAATGTTATTAAAACAGCTTGAAAGAAACCATGACTTTGCTAACCTGTTTCATAATGCTGATGTTGGGGGAGAGACCTGAAAAAAATTTATTTCATTACCCTAAAAAAACTTCAGGTAGGAGTGGATGAATCTTTTTTTAGGGTCATTTTCTCCCCCCACCATAAACCTGGAGGGAATTGCTTAATATATTATATGCAGGTGTTCTAAATAATTTTAAACTCAAAGAAATTTGCATACAGCATATGATACATTCTTGCAAACCCTCCTTCAACCTACTTGATCAAACTGACATCAGCACAGCTCCTACTTGTGCAAACACTATTCACAGGAGTAGTAATTGCCAGAAGGAGAGCTTAAATTTTAAAGCATATATAAACAGCATGAAATAAAAACTCCAAACCACTGTAAAAGTAGTATGAAATATAAGAATCTGTAATTCAAGCAGCAGCAAGAATCAGACTGATATACAATCTGAATGCAATATAATGAAAAGAGCAAAATACTACTACAACTAAACAAATGCTGTGAGTGGTCTACATGAAGCCTCAAACCTGTAGAGGTCCTGCAGCAAACAGTACTTCATAGCACTTCACAGAAGGGCAACAGAAATATTTGCTATTGCATTTATTTGCTGAATATTTATAATTTATCGACCCCATTTGAAGTTTTTACTTACTGCAGCCTGTGGAAAAGGTGAGAGGTTTGAAAACACAGTTATCCTATAAAATCCTATAACCAGAGGACAATTCAATATTTCTGCTAAGACTGAAGGGGTACTAAACAGTGCCTGGACGTAACTGCTATCATCAATTTCTATTACTCTAAAAATACAGTGCTGTAAGAATCCCTCTTTGCATTATGTATTTTGCATTTTTGATTTCTTTTATCAATGCACAAAAACTGGTTTTATCACTATTCTAACAGCTCATCCAACAACTACAAATCACTACTGAAAAGCATGTTCTTTTTTGGGAACTGATACTGTAACTTCCCACTGTTACAGTGGCTCCAATCCTCTCACTTGCAATTTTGTTTGAGGGCTGCTAGTCTGAAAGTTTACCAAACCCATCCTGAAAAACCACTGAAAATACAGAATAATGAAATTCTAGCTTGAAATGTCAGTCTTCTGTATACAGACAATCATCTATATTTACTACATGGAGTATTGATCCAGATCCACCATGAAAATTTGCTTTCCATGCCTGCTCCATAAATCTGCCACCGAAATATTTTTGCTGGAAATAAGTTCATGCACAGGCACAATGTCTGCTTTTCAAAATGTAACAACCAGATTCATTTCCACATTTTATATATTTCCTCAAATTTCTAGTATAAATTGTCCCTATCACGTACTAAATCTTCACGTTTTTAAAAAAAAATATGGTGAAGTCTCATGTTTGAACTGCTTTTAAAACTACAGGTACATAATGCAGTACTATACTAAAACCTTCCACACTATTATTTTCAGCTCCGATACTGAGCACATGAGAGAATTAAAGATTTTTCAGCATATACAGAGCAGAACACTGGACTATTTGCATTACCTTCAGCTATGCACATACAAATCAATTGAATCCAGGAATGCTCCATTGTAAAAACTGGATTAGGAGGATAAAAATAAAAACATAAAATCTCAAGATTCTTCTGTGGCACAGACATTTTTCATTTTATCCAGTCTCCCACAGCTGCTGACTGAGCTCCACTTCACTGTAACTGCACCTGTGGCTGCCTCAGTAGCTGTTCCACCTGCAAGGGTCCATCTCACATCCAAACACTTGACAGCACTCCCAGCTGGTCTGCTGGTGAGAGCTCGTGTGGCAGGACAGCTGTGTCCCTACTGTCTGGACAGATCAGACCAAGGCAAGGAGCCCTCACCCCAGATCAGACTGTGGGTGCATGGTCAGACTGTTCACACACGGCCAATCTGCCCAGAAGGTGCTAAGTCCCTCCTACAATTGTGCTATACCTTCTCTTGGGTCTTTTTTGCTGCTATGTTATTACAATCTATTAACTCTGACTCTGGAAATGAAACCAAGAATTTCCTAGCATAAAGCTGAGGGTGTGCCCTGAATGCCTTTGAGTGTATAGGAACACCTGAGTGCACACAACCTGCTGTGATGCCTTTGAAGACCTCCTAAGTGGATGAACTCAGTCTCTGCACAATGCACATAGCATTCCCACATGGGATCCTAGAGCAAACTAGTGCCCACAGCACATCTTCTAGAGAACAAGTTGGTTGCTCTGAAAGACAGCCCAAAAATAAAGTTCCGGAACAAAATGGGAAGCAAAACAAATTCCTAGTGTAGACAAACCAAACATCAGCAGAACACACCAGTGTCCATGAGATTTTATTGTCCTGACATGCCCAATTACTTCAGCAAGCACTCCAGCTTCCCTGATGTTCAAAATTCAGTCACTTTAGCTTTATTTCCCAAATACCTGGAGAATAGAGGTATAGAGAGAGAGGAGGAAAAAAGTAATTCCTACTTATACACTAAGCTATAGGCAGACAATTCTCAGCTGACAGTGGGTATTTGTGGCCATGTCAGATGAATAACCAGTACCTGTGAGACAGATTTAGGACCATTGATTCAAATGAATGAAAGCAGAATTTTTATCCATTTTTCCAACAAGTTTTAATCATACAATGCATTATATCTGCCTACATTTATATTATCCAGGATTAAAGTTTAAATAAGGAAAGGAATGAGAATTTCTGAAAAACATGCAGGCATGTGAGTTTTTTAGAAAAAGTGATTTCCAATTCAGAAACAGACAAACCTAATCCTCAAATCTGCTAATCCGATCAAAGCATTTATACACTGAGCACTTGCTACTTCAAGTATGTCTGTTGGGAATGGAGACAAATTGCTGGTTTTAAAGGCAGCATTAGGTCCAGTTTCAATAACACACTCAAGTTTCATAACTGTCCCAGATCCAGAGTGTCAATAGCCACAAAACTCCTTCTGTCCAAATATTTCCCACTCAGTAGTATTCAGCTGTGTGTTTTTCTTTATAACTGCTTCCTTCCTTCATTTCTAAAAGCAACTTGCTCCAAATGGCAGTTTGTTACACAAGAAGAGTGAATTTTCACTGTGCATCAAAGCAGAAAATGAACTTCAGACATAGTAGTACAATACAAGAGGAAAAGAAGACAAGGTACACCTGACAAAGCTCTTGATCAGAGACACTCGCTTTCCTTCTTCTTCAATTTATCAATTTAATCTGGACAATACAGAAATAAACCACAATATCTCACAATTTCTGTTTCATGAAATATTTTCGTTCCTGTCATATTTTAAGCAGATAAATACATAACTTTCACTACAGAAAAGATATGACAAGTTAGTGAATAAAAATAAGAGCTAATCACTAGTTAAGCCTACATAAAGTTGAGAAATCTATGACATGAAAATTTGCATAGATGTTTTCTTGATAGTAGTTAACACCAGCTACAAATGCTAACAGAATTTTTACACAAAAACCAGCATTAAATAAATGGAAGTTTTAATACTTTTTTCCTTTTAGAAATCAGCAGAGAGGAAAATAGATTAGCCTACCAAGGCTCAGAAAGTGGCAAGCTCTGGGGTTTTTTTATCACGTCTAAATTTGTTTTGATTTTGATTTCTTAAGAAGACATAACACAATTTTGATAAAACTGTACTGTTTCGGCATAAATGAATACAATTTTTTGTTTTTAAAAGAATGCTGAAAACCCCCTAAGTGCATACTGCTACACACAGAAGGCAGCACAAAACCTTTTACTAAAGAGAAACTGGAAGTAGCAAAATAGCTATGGAACACTGTTCAAATACGAGAACCAAAGAAAGTGAGAATCTTAGAGAATTTTAACACAAAAACTTATTTCTGCCATTCAGAAACAGCAAGCATTACTTGAAATTTAAGCAGAGGCATACGTTCACTGCCCAGAAAATTTGACTCAGGTGAAGATGTCCCAACTGAAGATAAATAGCTGTTATCTCTATCTTTGGGCCAATAACAATATACCTCAGCATGCTTGGCATTACATACCGAGTATTCTGCTCTGTAACTCTCCTTTCATCTCTAAAGGCCTATGAGAAACTAAAGTTTGAAGACATTTATCAGGCAAGGGAGCTCTTGTATTTGTTCTCCTTACAATTTAAGAAAACAAGCTAAAAAATCAATACCTGTAGAAACAATCTTAAAACTATGTGACCGAGGGTGTATCATATTTGATATCCTAGATAAAATAAAACTTGAGTGATCACAGATCACACACCATAATAGCAACAAAGCTGACAGGATTATGGTAATTAAGAAGTAGACAGATCAATAGAATATCTGTTATATTTTGGAAAGTCAGCAAGTAGCAGTTCTTTGAGTTTCTGACCTAGAGAACTGTCCCATAAATTTTTTTTGTTGCCCTGGCATAATCTATCTTCAGCAAAGAGCTTTGTTGGGTGTTTAGCCTAGGGATGAATTAAAGATAAATTTCAGAGAGTTCATTGCAAAAACAGTTTCAAGGAACCAGCCAAAGCTCAACAAAAAATTACAAACTCCAAACAAAGAAAAACTTACAGTGTTTGAAGGGAGAGTGTAATTTTTTCCTTCTAATTCATACAAGCACAACTGCAGTCAATTAATTTGTGTGCAAACTTGTGTACATGATTTTTGATAGATATATGAAAGTGAAATTTACAGCAAAATACAGAAGTCAATTGAATTTCACAAGTTTTGTCTTAAGATATATTTGAAAGAATAAGTTCCCTGCTGATTGCTGCAGCGCAGCTATGTGAGAAAAAAAGAGCATGAAGCTAAATCTCCCTGACAGGTTTTTGTATGTGCTAGTGTTGAGCCACAACTGGCCCTGGGCTTCCTTCATTTGTGTTTGATTTATGCCTACATCTAGGAAATCCAATTTAAATTTCACATAACAGTATAAACTTCAACTAGTTGAGGCAGAAAGAAACCAAAAATCCTAACAAGTTTTTAAAAAATAACAAAATAAACCTCTCAATTAGTACAGTTTCATTAATGATTTGAATTTTCTTTCTGTTATTTTATACAACTCAAAATATTTCTTTCTTGCCATATAGGAACGTAGATTTAAACAAACCTCTTTGTCCAGGGAGTAACAATTCTAAACAATACTTGATTCTCTGGACTTGCTGATACACACTGCTAACCTCAGACCTTAGAACATGCAGTGCAGAAGTATCATGTTCTATAATTAGTTCCTGAACACTTGTAGAACATCTTTTAAAAGCTTCTGCTACATTTAAAAATAAATATGGAGTAAAGTTTCAATTAAAAGTACTTTCATTTATTTGCTTTGCTTAAATATTATTTCAACATTGTACATAATATCCTTATTATAAAATCATTCTAAAGAACAACTGTCAAAAGTGATAAGCAGTCAAAAGGCAGTGGCAGAGGAATTATGCCAATCAGCTTTATTCATAAATCAGTTTGAAGTTCTGAAGTTTTTTCTTTTTTTTTTTCAGATAATCAGCCCTCTGAAAACAAAAGTTCACTCAGTTATACATATTTGGCATTAAATTATTTGCATTTCATTAACTACAAAGATACAAACTGTACAGCAAGTCTACACACATGATGCAATGCAGCTGCACACCGTGCAAGTTAGGTGGATGTCCATCCCATATTTGATGGGATAGATGTGCTTCCTCAGTCTATTTTTTATTCCTTTAATAATTTCTAACATGAAGTACTATTAATGACTACAAATACCAGCTTTCTTCCTTAAACCCCTGTTCAATCAATATTTTGTACACACACTCAGGAAACACCTTCAGTTTCAGTCACAAACAATACCCATCTTTCCAGTAATTTCCTGTTAACAGAGATGTCTTTAACATCAATGGGAATAGTTGAAAAATGGCAATTTAGATCATCAGAGAAAAAAAGGCTCAAGATGTTAACTAGAAGGTAGGTTTAGACAAGGATCAGAACCACTAGATATTATTTCCTCTTAATGAATTTTCCTGAGTATTGTACAATATTTACAATTATTCCCTCCCTGTCATTACTTTCAGGCATATACAACTCAGTTCTTTCAAAAATTTCAAAATTCAGCAATGTAGCACTACCAATACCCCTACATCACCTACTCAACGCTTAGGGACAGACTCTGCTTTTATTTTCATCAGGGGTCCTTCCATTCACATTACAATCCAAATTTGGAGGCCAGGCCTGAAAACCATCCATAAGCAAACTTCCACCAGTTCAGCAGTTATCCCACAATGCTCCCAGGAGCTCATCAGCTACAGCCTCACTGGTGTTCACCATTTCCTTCCTCCCACTGCTCAGCACTGCCCACCAGCCCAACACAAGTTGTGAGTTTCCAGCAGGCACCAGCTGTATCCTCAGTCACTACCACAGCAACAGAGGCAGACACACATGTGAATACCTACTGTGACAGACAAAAAAGACATGAATGGTGCAAGATGAGCCCAGCTGCACGACACAGGATCTGTGATGCTTGTTGATAGAGACTATTGGGAATTTTGGTAGTTAATACATTAGAACAGCACATGTGTTACTATGCTACTGCTCATCACTAAAGCATAAAGGCCAGGCCAGGCTGGATGATGCTTGGAGCAATCTGGTCTAGTGTGAGGTCTCTCTGCCCAAGGCAGGAGGGTTGGAGCTAGATGATCTCCAGGGTCCCTCACAACCCAAACCATTCTCTGGTGCTGTAACACATGGCACAAATGTGAAACATGGGACATAGATAGGGTATGGTATTGGTGTGATAAAAGCTGCTACAAGTACAGCTTAGGTCCTTGAACAATTGTTTTTGTGGGCAAGAAGCAAAGGTTTGATTGTTAAGTGATATTCTTGAAAAATAAACCATTTGTACATCTGTTTAGGGTACACTAAAAACTTGTTGGTATTGTTCCACCACTGGAACAATCCCTGTGAAAATCATAAGAAAACCGTTGTAATGCTCAAACATGATGAACAAGACACTTTAGAAGTACAACCCCCTCAGCATCTTTACACAACTTATCTTTAAAGCACTGAAATTACTGACACAAAAAACCCCACTAAGGTCAGATAGATAAGCAGTATTTAAAAAGATTGACAGTCTCCTGTGCTGATGAGAGAACAGTGGCTTTAGGACAGGACTCTTTCAATGAGTAGAAGAGATATAAGCCTTTATATCTATGAAAATAAATCAGGGACTCTGTGCTGGGCTCTTCACTTCTGCAAGAAGCTGTTCACAGCAGAAATATTAGCATCATCCTCATAAACATTTAAGTCCAACACTATTAGATGGGATAGTAGATTGAGGCATGTACAGTGATTTCCACAGCTATTTCTGTATTTTTCCATATTCAAACCAGTTTACTCATACCCAGTTATATGACTTTACTTTGTTAGAATTTAAACAGATGTAGTAAACTTACGTATGCATAGGTGCATGCACACCATGCCAGCTGCTAATAACCCTTGCCTTTCCTTTGAGAGAGAAAAGCTTATACAAAAGAGAAGAAAATGACAAAACAGAATGGGATAAAGTTAAAAACCTTTATCATGAATATTCCTTAAAGAAACCTAAAGGTGAAACTTAACATCCTTGAAGTAGAAGCACACAAGTATAAACGGGAACGCAATTTTGGGAACTGTACTAGTAACTGTCACTTCATTATCACAATAAATGTATTACTTAGCTTCCATTAATTAATAAGCCATTTGTCCAACCAACCATCAATAAACCATAGTGCTGTGGCACAGTACATCTATATTTATGTTGCTAAATATTTTCTTTCCCTGAATGTAGTCTCTATTTTCTGCCAAGGCAATTTAAAGATAACATTTTCAGTATCAACATCCATTTAAAAAAATAAACTAGTAAAGATGCAACATTTCAGATGGAAAAAAACCAAACAACAACCAGCTTTCAAACATTATCTCACTCTGCTATACTTTTATATACAAGGATTTAGGATTTTCATGCCTCAGTGTCACTCCTATATTTTAAAAGCTTTCAATAGCTTTGGATGATAAAGCCTATTTTTCTCTTACCAATATATGCAATTCCATCCTCAAAAACCTGAAAGGATATGAATTTTGTCACAGCCCTTGAGTCACAAATTCCTTTGCTTATGCTTAAAAGGGTGAAAGAACTGATCTTGCGGGGAAAAGACAAAGACCAAAAAAGCCACACCTAACATGGCACCAAAGCTGTACTGCTCCCAGACTACACACAGCAACAAATTACGCTCTCAAAAGAAGAATGCAGGTCTTACATGAAGTGGAACAATTAATTTCACGCTTGTCAGCCCAGTCTCAATAGTGTGTTGATTTGAATCAGATATTTGTGGCGCATTCCAGCATGCAGCGGACAGTCTTGATGCCTCCTGAGCAGACATATTGCAATGATGACTATCATTGTAAAACAATCCATCAATAAGAGTAATTACAGTATTGATCAAAATGGCTCGTTGTTTCGTATCAGAATCAATTCCCAGGAGTTGCCAGAAACAGAAATATCTAATGGACTATTCCATCACTGCAGCAACTGAAACAGCTAATATTCTGGAAAGCTCTTAATAATTACTCATTGACTCTAAATTTCTGCTTCAGTGGTTAACTATACCCTGCTTACTGTTGCTTGAAAGTCAGCCTTAGTCGTTGAAATAAGATTCCAATGCAAATTTATAAAGTGCTAACATCTGCAAAAAAATTCAAAAACACCTTATATAATTTCACTGTGTTCTGCTAATCAGAGAATCTAATTTTTTTTTCATTACATTCTTTCTGGGTGAGAAACTGCATTTTGGATGCCGACAGCTTGTTTTACAGTGACTGCTCTTACAGTACTCTGCAATAGGCAGGGTGGAATTCATTATGGCTCAGATTGTAAACAATAGAAGGCATAATACCATTAATGGCATATTTTTGTGTAAATGTCACAGAATTACAGATGGTGTTGAGAGAGCATCAGCTCTTAATGCTGCACTATAAGCCCTAGAATATATAATAGAATCTCAGCATAGTTCACATTGGAAAACACCTTTAACATCATCGAGTCCAACCATTAATTCAGCACAGCCCAGTCCACCACTAAACCATATCTCTCAGTGCCACATCTACACATCTTTTAAATACCCCCAGGATGGTGACTCTACCACTTCCCTGGGCTGCCTGTTCCAGTGCTTGACAGCCCTTTAAGTAAAGACTTTTTTCTAATATCCAATTGAAACCTTCCCTGGCACAACTTGAGGCTATTTCCTCTCAGTCTGTCACTTGTTACCTGGGAGAAGAAACCAACATCCACCTTACTACAACCTCCTTTCAGGTAGTTGTACAATTAAGGTCCCTCTTGAGCTGCCTCTTCTCCAGGCTAAACACCCCCAGCTCCCTCAGACACTCATCATCAGACTTCTGCTCTAGACCCTTCACAAGCTCTGTTGCCCTTCTCTGGACACATTCCAGCACCTCAATGTCTTTCTTGTCATGAGGGACCCAAAACTAATCCCAAGATTCAAGGTGCCTCACCAGTGACAAGGGCAGAGGGACAAACATTGCCCCAGTCTCACTGGATACACTACTGCTGATACAAGCCAAGATGCCATTGGCCCTCTTGGCCACCTGGGCACACTGGAGGCTCCTGCTTCTCCCGCCACCCCAAGATTCAAGGTGCCTCACCAGTGACAAGGGCAGAGGGACAAACATTGCCCCAGTCTCACTGGATACACTACTGCTGATACAAGCCAAGATGCCATTGGCCCTCTTGGCCACCTGGGCACACTGCAGGCTCATGCTCATCCAGCCACTATGCCCCAAACCTGGAGTACTACTCAGGGTTGTTGCGACCCAAGCGCAGAAATCAGCACTTCACCTTGCTGAGCCTCACACAATTGGCCTCAGCCCATAGATTTAGCCTGCCCAGATCCCTCTGCAGAGCCTTCCTATCCTCAGGCAGATCAACACTCCCACCCAACTTGGTGTCACCTGCAAACTGACTGAGGGTGCCCTTGAGTCCCTCATCCATATCGTTGATAAAGGTATTAAAGAGGACTGGCACTCGAACTGGCACATGAACACCACTCATGAGCAGCTGCCAGCTCCATTTCCCACCACTCTCTTGGCCCGGTCAACCAGTCAGTTTTTCACCCAACACAAGGTATGCCCACCCTAGCCAAGAGAAGCCAGTTTCTCCAGAAGAATACTGTGGGAAATGGTGTTCATGAAAGAAGACTTGTTTCTTGAAGAATGTCCAGCCTTCTGGGACTCTTTGCCCTTCAGGGATGCTTTCCAAGGGACTATGTCAACCAGTCTCCTACAGAGACAGAAGTCTGTGCTTTGGAAGTCCCAGGTAGCAGCTCTGTTATCTTCTGGTATATTCATACATGTTCCTGTTACATTTCAGATTTGTCTGTCCTCACACCTAAACTATCCTGCAAGCAAACGGCATATAACTAAGCCAATATGAAAATACATTTGCATGCTGATATAATCTTAAATTGCCAATAAAAACATATTTAAATTAATAAACTGGCACATTACACAGGCACTGCAAGAGACAGCATTAGACCATTTCTAATAAAATACTTACATATAACACATTAGCATTATCATCAACTGGAAATCACTAATATTTCCTCTGATGTTTGCTGAAGTAGCATTAATTACACTCACTTTCTTTTGGTATTCATGTGCCATCAATGTAATTAATTTGGAGTTTACTGAAGTGTGAAATATTCTGCCTGATAATAGATTTCCCAGAACCTCATACAGCAGTCGACCTTAAGCATTCCACTCTTGCTCTGGCTAAACACAGAGGTTGAGTTCAATACTACAATATCCTCAATGGTAAAGCAGCAGCATAGGAAATAACAGCAATCTGGAAGCCCTTTTTAAAAATATTTTGCTGATAATGTTAGCATAAATATTTGGGTATCTCAATAGATGAAAAGGCAAGCTGAAATGTGGAAAGCCACCAATGCAAACAGCATGGCTGAATTCTGACTGCACAGTGAAAAGGACTAGAATTGCTTCAATTTACTTTACATTGCTGAGAATATCTTCTGCAAATCATTGAAGGTCTTAGAACTGAACTCAATAACATGGAACATATTGAAACAAGGATGCTTAGGGCAAAATAACTGAAATTTTGCAAAGTAAGAACAGGGAGGAACAATTATTATATTAAATAACAGCCCACATTTAGTCTGTCACTATTAGTAAAGAGGAAATTCCAGAAACTTATATAGGACTTGTTTCACACCCCACTGAAGTCAAGAAAATTCTTTTTTTTTACCTCCATGTGTTTAGGATCAGGTCTCATAATCCAGAGCTCTCCATAAATGCCAACACATTAAGAATATCAAATATTTTAACTCTTTAGATATCAAAACATTTTTCTCCATACTGTTCTATTTATAACCTCTAAGTTGTGCTCTACATAATTCCATGTTGCCAATGTTGCTGTGGTTTTCTTCCTCAAGGGGATTACATTTCCACCCTAATGATATCATCAGAAAGTTAATCTATGTTTATCCAATCGTTTCCTGTAGTAACAGCTGGCAAAGTCTGTCAAATGCAGTATTTTGAAAGTCTAGAAATCTTGGTGCATAAGCCACCTGACACTATTGCTGTCACTGTTCTGTAAAGTTTAATCAGAACTACAACAGTCAGATGCTACCAAACCACTCCTGATAAATCCTGACCTTTTAACATGCACCAATATTCTTTAACCTTACAATCACAAGGATAAATTAACAAAAGTTTGTACTGTTACTGTTCTTCTCTCTCCCTTCAAAAAAAAGGAAAGACTGGGAAAGGTTTGGGAAAATCCTCTCCAAATACTATGCCAAAAATTTACAAAATTAAGTTTAAAAAATTACCCCCAGAAATTCACAATACAAAACCAGGCAAAGCAGATAAGCACATCTTCTTTAGAGAATAGGTAGTTTTCTTCCATGCTCCCTATACAAACATATTTATTCTGTGCTAAGGGTGCAGTGTGTCTTAGTGTAGCAGGACTAGCTACTACAAACCCAGACTCCAGATACAGGAATAAAAGCAGCCTAAACAAAATTGTGTATTCTGCAAATGCAGGTAAAATTTTTATGACAGTATGCTTTCAAAATACTACAATAAAGAATGTTTGTGAGATAACTATAAATTATAGGTAACTTAGAACCAACAGGAAAACTGCCACAGAGTAGGTATCTTCTAAACCAAAGGCATGCTCTGTACCTCCTTATGTCTTCAGAATTTATACTTTTCATTCATCATAATATTGTCTGTTTTAAAAACCTTCCTTGAGCAAAAGGGATGCACAGATGGTGAATGAATGTCATAAAATCTTTGCCCTCTGAAATAGCTGACACAGTAAAATAGCTAATGATGCCCGAGGTGCCTGTGTGCCACCATTGACACAGATCTAGTCCATTCTACTTCAACAAATCACACTTTGAAATGTCAGTGAGATAGTTTGCTTGCTACACCATAGGAAAAAAAAGAAAGCACAACTTACTTTTCTGCATTGTGCATATTGTTATGATTTAAAACTATGTATTAACAAACATCACAAAAGGGCTGACAGTCCCATTTATCCTTGATAAAGACAGCTAATGCTATTATCAAGGAGAGATACTTTTAGTAATTTGTATTTATAACATTTTTCTATTATCATAAGCCACCTTCACTAAAACATGCCAAAGGAATTCAGTTTGTTTCAATAGATTTGAAGCAACTCTTTCTGCCACAGAGTTTCCTGTGTCAGCTCATTCCAAAGGGCCAGAATTCTTCGTAGGAGATTAGTGCTTAGAGACAATTTCATAGTGTTACTACCTCGTGCTAGACTGCAGTTCTGAAGAGCCAGCTTAGACCAAGGATTGTAAGCAGGTTTACAAACCATGTATTTACATTTTCTTAACTGAAGGTTTTACAACAGAGAGCAATCCAAAGTGACAGAAGCTACAGAGCTCCTTAAAGTCTCTTGTAACACATTGAAGGATATGTCCTGAGAAGCTCCCACCTACAGTCTATGCCCAGATATGCAGAATTTGTGACAAATAATCAGAAAAACATTCATGAACTTTTAAAAGTTATTATGCCAATCAATTGTCTTCATTCTACAGATTTCATAGTATAGATTCAGCTTCCTATTATTGCTTCAGACAAAGCAGACATGGTTTAATAATTGCAGTTTTCTCTTCCCACAACCTTCTGTTGATTTAACCTTTGTTTAATGCACAGTTCCTGTGGAGGCATGCACACTTACACTGACTGCTGAGTTGGATTTCATGCTGACTAAACAGCAGCTTATTACAGACAGAAGAAAATCCACATCACTGCATGAATGAAGGTGGTAAAAACTGCTTGCTTCCCTGAGGCTCAAGACATGCAACACAGCTCTGTGTTGTATTAAACACACCATGTTCTTGTACCAAGACAAGACGTGTGACATATCTCTGCTCAGCCAGGGCACAAGCAACTTTCAAAATCAAGAAACTTGCTGGCACTATGACTGAAAGCACTGTGAGACCCAACAGCCCTTTGTGACAACAACCAGAGCAAAATTAACCTGTTGTAAAATGAGCAAAAAATACCACTTATATGAGAATTTAGCTGTGATAAAAGGTTAAACACTTGGCACAGCAGATATGACAGATACAAACTATCAAAGTAAAAATATCTTCCCTGGTCTTTTTTCATGTGTCCAGATATACCAGACAGTGACAACAAGGCAAGAGAGATATTGACTGGATGATCAATATTCCAAGAAACCTGGTAAGATATAAAAAACCTGAATATTAAAAAACTAACTTAAAAACAAACATACTCAAATGCTAAAATGCAATGCACCAACATTTTATAGTAGAATCACCACGAAGGTCAGCAAAATGTACTGTATATTCACAACAGGTATGTGTTTTTACAGAAACACTGATTATTGTAACTAGCTTTCTCTGCATCAAAAACAGGGAGATCAAAATCATAGCAGCTACTCTGTGTGTAAGCAAACACATATTACATTGTGGGAACCTGCACAGAAACCTACTTATAATTGCATTTGAAATACAAACCACTGGTTTAACTCTCTTAACTACTTGCAAGAGTTGAGGCTGCACACCTGATTAGACAAATATTGGAACCAGTGATAAGCTCTGTGGCATCTATTTTTCTGCCAGTCTGGTTAACACACTTTTGGCTTAATATAGACATACAAATATGCTCTATATAAATATATATA
>NW_008669634.1:0-9065 GCF_000695815.1 Acanthisitta chloris
ATCCCCTGTGGGACCCCAGATCTGTTCCCATCCCCTAAGGTGTGGGTGTTCAGGTGCTGGAGGGTGCCAGAGCACGGGGTGAGGCTGCTGCCTGTGCCCCCAGAGAGCCCGGGGCAGGGGGAACCATCCCTGTGGACACCTCCCTGCTCCCTCCCCTCATGATACAGCTCCAGCTCTGCTGGGATCTGCCATGGGATAGGTTTGTGTTCCAAAAACGGTTCCATGCAGGCCTCATCCAGGTACTATGGAAGGTATTGGATCCAGGTGTGCTGGGATGCAGGTGTTAACCACCCCAGCCTGTCCCGTTGTGAGGCACAAACCAGGAGGCTCAGAGTGATTAAGGATTTGTGGTTAGCAGTTCTCAGGGCATTTGTGGTGCCTATTCCAGGGTGAGCTTGTTAGCTTGGTGACAGGAAATGTGACAGGAGGCCACTCTACTAGGCACTGTGGGCACAGGGAGGAGGAGGAGTTGGATGTTGGGATTTGGTGTGCTGAGCAGGGTGGGAGTGCAGGGAAAAGAGTGGGAAGCTTATGTGTGCTCTCTGTAGAGCCACATGTGCTCTGAGGGGAAAAAAAAAAGCCTTGGAAAGCTGTGGCTATCTGTTAAAAACCCCCAGGAATGATCTGCTGCAGTGGCGTGTGTTGGTTGGGAATTGCCTAATTACATTCCAGATTACTGATGGAGTAAGAGCTGAAGCTTTAGGAGTTGTGTAAGGAATGAAAGAGCTGTTGTGAAAGTGTTGGCTCTGCAGTCTAACACCCTGCTCAGCATTCCCAAGGATTTCCCTTGGCTGAGTTGGTCTCTGCCCTTTATTTTGTGACTGTTTTGTCCCCGTCTGATTAAGTTAAAGGTGTGAAACACTTGGGAACTTTGCCAAGAGGTGGAGAGGAGTTGAGGCTGAGGGTACCCAGACATTTGCTGGGAATGTGGGGTTGGGGGTCACAGGGAGCTGGGAATGTGGGATTGGGGGTCACCAGGGAGCTGGGAATGTGGGGTTGGGGGTCACCAGGGAGCTGGGAACGTGAGGTTGGGGGTCACAGGGAGCGGGGAACGTGGGGTTGGGTGATACTCAGGGTGCTGGGAACATGGGGTTGGGGGATACTCAGGTTGCTGGGAACATGGGGTTGGGTGTGGGAACTGGTTCCCTGTGCCCTGAAGTGGGAAGTGGTTCCCTGCAGGAAGAGATGTCGGGAGAGAGCGTGGTGAGCTCGGCGGTGCCGGCGGCCGCGACACGCACCACCTCCTTCAAGGGCAGCAGCCCCAGCTCCAAGTATGTGAAGCTGAACGTGGGGGGAGCTCTGTACTACACCACCATGCAGACCCTCACCAAGCAGGACACCATGCTCAAGGCCATGTTCAGCGGCCGCATGGAAGTGCTGACGGACAGTGAAGGTAAGGAGCTGCTCCTCTTTGCCCTTCCTTGCTGCAGGGAGAGGCACAGGGCTTGGAATAGCAGAGAACAGCTTCTAGTTGTGGGCCTGGGTTGGTGGTTTGAGAGATGGAGCACCTCTGTGTGAGGGAAGGATGGGAGAATTGGGATTGTTCAGCTTTGGAGAAGAGATGCTTCGGGGTCACCTAATTGTGGCCTTCCAGAGCCTGAAGGAGCCAACAGGATGGAGAGAGACTCTTTACAAGGGCCTGGAGTGACAGGACAAGGGGGAATGGCTTCCCACTGCCAGAGGGGAGAGTTAGTTGGGATGTTGGGAAGGAATTCCACCCTGTGAGGTGCTGAGGCACTGGCACAGGTTGCCCAGAGAAGCTGTGGCTGCTCCATCCCAGGCCAGGTTGGATGGGGCTTGGAGCAACCTGGGCTAGTGCAAGGTGTCCCAGCCCATGGTAGGATATTGGACTAAATGATCTTCAAGGTTCCTCCCAGTCCAAACCACTCCATGATTAGACAACTGATAGCAGATGTGGAACAAAAGACATGGATGACTTGAGTAGTTCCCTGAACACCAGAAGGGCAGGAAGAAGAGCTAAGGTTCCTGCCAGGCCCAGGTAGCACCTGGAACGTATTTTCCTTCTGAAATACTGATACTGAATCCCATTGAAAATGGTGGGGATAGTGATGAGGAATCCATGAGTCAGGTCCTTTGTCTTTGCTTGGAACTTCCCTCATTTTGTCTCCTTAGATACAAACTTTGCTCTGAACATTGAGGAGATTTAAGGGCTAAAAGCTGATTTATTTTTTTTTTTTAATGAAGTGATTTCCTGTGAGACTATTGATTGTTGGTTTCCCTAAGAGAACCAGTTGCAAACTACTCAGAAAAGGTGTAGTTTTATATCCATAT
This sequence comes from Acanthisitta chloris, assembly GCF_000695815.1. NCBI lineage: Eukaryota > Metazoa > Chordata > Aves > Passeriformes > Acanthisittidae > Acanthisitta > Acanthisitta chloris. Next base: position 2,293 of record NW_008669634.1, read on the forward strand.
TCCCATGTTCTGAGTTTAACTGGAAGCTGATGTTTTGCCTGTAACCATGTTGATGGCCTGATTGTCTGTAACAATAACTGCTTCAAAGCTGAGCCTGGAGGTTCCAAACACCTTTTCTGGGACTAGTTAATTAGTGTTTGAGATTTCTATTTGAATTTGCTGAAAGCATTAAAACATACAGAACATGGTGAAGTGGTTTGGAGTGAATTTTGAGTCTGTTTAGAGGTTTATAGAGCTCTTATGCTAAGCTTCCTTGGGATAGGGGGAAGTGGATTTGAAGGAAAAAATGTCCAAACTGCAGCCTAATTAGCTGAATATTCCTGGTTTAGCCAGAAGTCTTTGTATTGGAGCTGGGGAGAACAAAGCTGTGTTGTTCCAGGTGTTATCCCATGCCAGGATAAAGCAGCAATGTGGGTGCTGTGTTTGTGGGCTCCAGATCAAAGGGTTTCTGGGCTGCTTCTCATGGATACAGCCCATGGAGGCTGCATGAAACAGTGGGAAAAACTGGGAATCAACACCCTGTCTGGGAACACTGGAGGGGTGGGAAGGTTGTGAACTCTCTGCCCTTGTTGCTAAACCTCAGGCAACTCCACCAGGATCCTCTTGTCCCTTCCTAAATCTGCTCTGTGCTTCACTGAATGTGATCATTCCAGACTTCCCAAGGCTGGAAATGGATCGGAAATTCCACATTGACTTTGGAAGCTCAGCCTGGCCTGTTCCCAGGGCTCAGAGGTACTTTTTGCACCCCAAATCTGAGGATAACGGGAGTTTCTTCTGCTAAAATATCATGTCTGAGACATCAAATCCCAAGTTTGTTTTGCTGTGACTCCTCCAGTGTCTGTGTGGGATTGTTCCATGGAGCCAGTTTGTGTTTTAATAGGAATTTGATACTTCCTGTATGTTGTAACCCAGACACTCCCAGTGCAGCAGCTCTTGCTTTATCTGCCCTGGCCTGGAAACTGGGACAATAGCATTAGGGCTGCTAAAGGAAACTCTTTCCATATGAAATTCTTCCAAATCCTGCAAATTGGTCACACCCAAACCCTGGCACCAAAATGTTTCTTGGGAAAAGGAACCAGACTTGGAAGGAGTGGAGTTTAACCAGTTTGGAATGTGGCACACAGGGTCCTGCTCTGTGTCTGGACACATTCTTCTGGCCCCAGCTCCTTCTCCAGGCTGAACAATTCCAACCTGCTGCTCCTCTGTAGGAGGAAAGTCTGGAATTCTCTGGCTGTGGGAGGCAGATGATTATTTTCAGCTTAGGAATTGTTGATGAACTGAGGCAAATCAGCATATTTGGAACATTTTGTTTGGGTGGTAATGAGCAGAGAGAAGGATATGAGTTTTCCAGGTGCATCCATGTGTTTCCAATTCCCTTGCTGCAGTGGGATTTTCCCCTCACTCCCTGCTGCTGTACCCAGTGGATGGAGATGCTGTTTTCATCCAGCTGCTGCTCAGAGAGTGGAGGTCAGGCAGTGTCCAGTGTCAGGCTCCTGTTTCACCCCTGAGGGCTCACTTGGAAAATGTTGTCTGGATTAGTTGGAGTGTTTGGATCCTGTCCATGAGGCTTTTGATAAAACAAAACATTAATTTCCTCAGGGTCCAATGTGTGTGTGCCAAGTACATGTGGACAGCAGCTGAGGGGGGAGCTGCCCCTCTGCCCTGCTCAGGAGAGACTCACCTGCAGTGCTGCTCCAGCTCTGGGGTCCAGCACAGGAACCATGGACTCGTTGGAATGAGTCCAGAGGAGGCACCAAGGTGATCAGAGGGATGGAGCATCTCTGCTGTGAGGAAAGGCTGAGAGAATTGGAGTTGTTCAGGCTGGAGAAGAGCAGGTTTCAGGGTGACCTAATTGTGGCCTTCCAGAGCCTGAAGGGGCTGACAAGAGAGATGGAGAGAGACTATGGACAAAGGCCTGGAGGGACAGGGCAAGGGGGAATGTCTTCCCACTGACACAGAGGAGGTTTAGATTGGATATTGGGAAGGAATTCCTCCCTGTGAGGTGCTGAGGCATTGGCACAGGTTGGCCAGAGAAGCTGTGGCTGCTCCATCCCTGGGAGTGTTCCAGGCCAGGCTGGATGGGACTTGGAGCAACCTGGATTAGTTGAAGATGTCACTGCCCATGGGAGGGGGTTGAACTGGATGGGCTTTATGGTCCATTCCAACCCAAACCATTCCATAATCCATCCATCCAGCTCCTGGATTATGTATCCCTACCTGAGTGGATCTCAGGACACTTTTGTAACACTGCAGTTACAAAACAAGTGTAGAATGGCAGAGCTGCCACCCACCCGTGGGCTCTGCCCTGGCTGAGTGCAGCAGGGGCAGGTCCCTGGGAAGTCTCCTCCTTTGGGCTCTTTGGGTGAAACTGAAGGTGTTTGAAACTGTTTCTGTGGTCACTTGCATTTTGCAACACTGCTCAGAAGATTTTCTCGTCCTTCCTCCCTCCACCACCAAATGAGCAATTCTGCTTTGGTTTCACCATCTGTAAACATGAGGGGTTTTTTACAGGATAGCAGAGCAGTTTGGGGATGGTAATTCTGCTCTCAGCTTGGTGTGCTCCAGTGAACTTTGACAGCAGCTGCTTTTGTGGAATATGGATGTCCTTCTGTACTGCCATCCCTGGTGTTTCCTCTGGGACAGAGAATCCCAGAATGGTTTGGGTTGGAAGGACCTTAAAGACCACCCAGTTCCACCCCTTGCCACGGGCAGGGACACCTCCCACTCCACATCCCACTAAAATGGGATTCCTTGCTTTTCACACCTCTGTGTTGCCAAATGAGCTCTTTTCTGCTCTGCTTGGATGAGTGTAATGTGTCCATTAGCCTGGCTCAGTGCTCTGTGGTTCCTGTCTCCAGTCCTGCTTCCATCTTCCTGCTTTGTTGTTGGAACATCACACTTGGAGCACACACTACAGCAGGAACGAGGGAGATGGACAGCCTGGAGGACACTGCTGCAGTGTGTCTCAGTCTCCCTCAGCACAGCATGGAAGGGCTGTTCCCTTTCCAAACTGCACCAAATGTTCAGACTGTAGTAGTAATTCCATTCATGCAGAACACACAGAGGCTGCTTTAACCTACTTTCCTTATTTGTCCAAAATATGACTCCTTCCCCACAAGCCTTTCCTCACTGCATTCCTGAGCTGCAGCCTCTGAGTGGCCATCTGTTCACTCAGGGGCACTCCAGCCTCAGCCTGATGCTCCTCAGGGTCCAGCCCAATTCCAGCAGCACGGGGTGAAGTGGATCCTGCAACCACAGCTCACTGGGGAGTTTGATTGGAGCTCTTTTCTTCCCTGGAGCAGAGAAGGCTCTAGGGAGACCTTAGAGCCCCTTCCAGTCCTGAAAGGGGCTCCAGGGGAGCTGGAGAGGGACTTGGGACAAGGGCCTGGAGGGACAGGATGGTGGGGAATGGCTGCAAAAGGACAGGGTTGGATGGGATATTGGGAAGGCTGAGGTACTGGCACAGGTTGCCCAGAGCAGCTGTGACTGTTCCATCCCTGGGAGTGTTCCAGGCCAGGTTGGACAGGGCTTGGAGCAGCCTGAGCTGGTGGAAGGTGTCCCTGCCATGGCAGGGAATGGAACTGGATGGTCCTTAAGGTCCCTCCCCACCCAAACCATTCCATGATTTTCTTTCCCCCACGGCCCACACGCAGAAGTGCTGACAAGCTCCAGCTCCTCACCTTACCCTCCCCTCCCATGTGCTGTTACCTCGTGCCTTTCATCAATTAAAGACCTGCTCAAGGCCTTGTGCCATGTTTTTCTCTCTTCCCCCTCCTCACCCTGGCTTTCCTGTGTGCCAGGCTGGATCCTGATCGACCGCTGTGGGAAGCACTTTGGGACCATCCTGAACTACCTGCGCGATGGGGCTGTGCCGCTGCCCGAGAGCCGCAGGGAGATCGAGGAGCTACTGGCTGAGGCCAAGTACTACCTCGTGCAGGGGCTGGTGGACGAGTGCCAGGCAGCCTTGCAGGTTGGTCTGGGGGCTCAGGAGGAGGCAGGGCACTCAGGGGGCTGCTGAGGGTGGGCAGCAGTGTCTGGGCAGAGCAGGATTCTCTCCTGGTCTCCACTTGGTTCATTTGGAGGCTTGGATGAAATCTGAAGGGTTCATGTCATGGATATACTGGAGTTTGATCACATCCAGGAAAAGCAGCTTCTTCCCAGAGCTGCTGGGAGTTGTGTTGTGTTCCTTGTTTTCCTCTGAGATTCCCATCTTGGGTTTGCTGCCACTGTCTGTGGTGTCCTGTGAGTGAAGCCACACTCCAGATCCTGCCATTTAACTGGGCACGTGGCCTTCAGTCCCTGTGTCTGCAGAGTGGTACAGGGCAGCAATGAACATCTCAGGTGGTCCCAGGGTAATGCTGCCTGGCTCTGAGCACGGACCAGAAACCACCACTGGGACAGTTGGGACACTGAACCCCTTGGCCCAGATCATCCAGGGCCTTCCCAGGACTTACGGCTGTGCCCTGGGAATGTGAGCATTGAGCTGCTGTTTGGTTCTTGTTTCAACAGAACAAAGATGCCTATGAGCCATTCTGCAAGGTGCCTGTTGTCACCTCCTCCAAAGAGGAGCAAAAGCTGATAGCCACTTCCAATAAGGTGAGAGAGGCCGTGGGAGAGCTGTGAGAGTTCAGCCTGGGGAGGAGAAGGCTCTGGGGAGACCTCAAAGCCCCTTCCAGGGCCTTAAGGAGCTCCAAGATTGCTGGAGAGGGACTTGGGATAAGGGCATGGAGGGACGGAGCAAGTGGGAATGGCTTCCCACTTCCAGAGGGCAGGGATAGATGGGATATTGGGAAGGAATTCTGCCCTGGGAGGGTAGATCTCCCACTGAGATCTGGTCATTGCAGCTTCTCTGTGGGGCGTTGTGCTGAGCTGAGGTTCAGCTCTTGCTGTGCTTCCTGTGGTGACCTGTGGTTTCTTTTTACAGCCAGCAGTGAAGCTGCTGTACAACAGAAGCAACAACAAATACTCCTACACCAGGTAAATGACTTCAGCTGGACTTGTTGGAAGTTTTTCCTAGGCTAATATCCATGCTAAGTGTTTCTCTTTCCTTCCCCCAGCCCCACTGACAGATTGCTGTTGGCATGCACTCAGTTTTCTCCCAGTTAATTTCCAACCTGAGTCAGAAGGGAGCCTGCTGCCACCAATGGAGGGCTGAGCCTGTGCTGTTTCTGTGCCAGAGGAGTTCCTCTAATCCCCAGGTGCAGCTGGCAGAGATTCCTGGCCTAGTGCTGTCTGCACTCCCAGGGGCTGAGCACAGGAAGCTTTCCATGGGGCACTGCCTGGGTAGGGACACCAACCCCATGATCAGTCCAGGCTGGGGATGAGCAGATGGAAAGTGGACATGGGATGCTGTGGGTGAGAGACTGAATATGCCCCTGTGAGTGCTGTGCTCACCCCACAGTGTGGGCAGCAGGTGAGAGGGAATTGTGCCCCTAAGCCCTGCTCAGGTGAGACCCACCTGCAGTGCTGCTCCAGCTCTGGGTTCTCCAGTGCAGGAAGGACATGGACATGAGTCCAGAGAAGGCACCAAGATGATCAGAGGGATTGTTAACCTCTGCTATGGGGAGAGGCTGAGAGAATTGAGGGTGTTCAGTCTGGAGAAGAGAAGGCTCTGGGGTGACATAATTGTGGCTTTCCAGTACCTGAAGGAGCCTACAAGGAAGATGGAGAGAGACTATTTCCAAGGGTGTGGAGTGATAGGACAAGGAGGAATGGCTTCCCACTGCCAGAGGGCAGGGCTAGATGGATATTGGGAAGGAATTCCTCCCTGTGAGGTGCTGAGGCACTGGCACAGGTTGGCCAGAGAAGCTGTGGCTGCTCCATCCCTGGGAGTGTTCCAGGCCAGGTTGGATGGGGCTTGGAGCAACCTGGATTAATGGAAGGTGTCCCTGCCCATGTCAGGGGGTGGAACTAGAAGATGTTTGAAGTCCTTTCAACCCAAACCAGTGTGTGACTGTGACACAGGGAGTGAGAGCACCGTGTGTGTGCTGGGCTGGAAATGCTCCCTGCTCACTCCTCTGTGTGTGCTGAGTGATCTCCTCCATCCCACAGCAACTCTGATGACAACATGCTGAAGAACATCGAGCTGTTTGACAAGCTGTCTCTGAGGTTCAACGGGCGAGTGCTGTTCATCAAGGACGTGATTGGGGATGAGATCTGCTGCTGGTCCTTCTACGGGCAGGGCCGCAAGATCGCCGAGGTGTGCTGCACCTCCATCGTCTACGCCACCGAGAAGAAACAGACCAAGGTACCAGGGGAGCATGGGGTGCTACAGCCTGGCCCCCTGCCAGCTGCCCCGGGCTGAGCTCTCAGCTTCTCTGGGGGATAATCAGTGCCACTGGGGGCAATGCACGGAGCTCATCCTGGGGTTAGGTGGGAACTGCCTGGCTGTGGGACTTGTGATATTCCATAGGGTGTGTTCAGTCTAGCTCTGTATCTTTGGGCTAAACTTGTGTGTTTCACCAGATTTGGGGTTGGTCATCTGGGGGTTGGAACTGTATCTGGGCTTGGAACCTAGATCTTGAGGTTGGATCTAAATGATATGGGGATTGGAACTAGAGATAATCTGAGGGCTGGAACTAGATATCTGGGGGGTTGGATCTAGATGATCTTTAAGGTCCTTTCCAACCCAAACCATTCCATGGTTCCACGTCCCTGTGTAAAGATGAATCCAGGTGAGCAGTGCCACATATTCCCTGTGCTACGTTTCCCTTTCCCAGGAGAGACCTGCCTGGTTGTGGTAAAAACCCAACTGGTTGCCGCAATGGAGAGAC
>NW_008669635.1:0-220 GCF_000695815.1 Acanthisitta chloris
CCATTTGGGGTCACTCTGGGGCCATTTTGGGTCTATTTTGGGTCACTTTGGGCCATTTGGGGTCACTTTTGGACCATTTTTCACTCCATTTCTGCTCCATTTCTGCTCCATTTTCACCCCTTTTCTGCTCCATTTTCACTCCATTTCTGCTCCATTTTCGCTCCATTTCTGCTCCATTTTCACTCCATTTTCACTCCATTTTTGCCCCATTTTCGCTCAT
>NW_008669636.1:0-5714 GCF_000695815.1 Acanthisitta chloris
TGCTGTACCACAAAAATTATAAGATGTTTTTATTCCACCACAGACAAGCTTTGTCCTACAGGTAATCTTTTTCTTCATATCAGTTTTCTTTACCCAGGTGTTACTTTCTTAGAGTCATTTCCACTAGTTTTTTTGCAAGTAACCCATTATTCCTGGGAGTGCTCCCTGTAAACATCTGTAATGATACTTCATTATCTTTTGTCAGGTCCTGGTCTGCTTCAGTGCTTTTGAAAAGCATCCTGGGCTCGGATGTGCTGAGTCTACTATCTGTTATGCTGACATATTTTATTTCCTTGCTGTTACTTCTTTCAGATCAGACTACATCTACCTGTTGTCCCTCATTTCACACTTGAATTCTCATCACAGCAGGGAAAGACCTATGAAGTTTTCTTTCTTTCTTTCTTTCACCACAGTGTGACTCTGTTCCCTACATATTACTGTTAATATAATTGTTCTGAATAAGAATTAGCACTTTATTGACCTAAAAATGCCTTAAGTGGAATAAGATTTCCTCCACTGGTTAAGGAAATATTTTTTCTTGCACAGTTCTGTGTAAGACATTTGTAAGACAAAGTAATTTAGGGAATGAGAGGCATATGTGGTCTCACATAGTAGCCTGTAGGCTCTTACATCAAAATACAGCAGCAACTGGCAGAAAATGTGTGCCACTCAGTTAATGTGTTGGCTACTACAGACTGAACAACCTATTTCAAAGCCACAGAGAGAGAGACAGTTAGGTAACTTCAACTCTAACGTCATACACAGTGCTTTTAAAAGCAGCTGTCTGATAGCAGTGTAACAGTGAGTTGTGATACTACACAACTGGTGGCACAGTGAGAACCTTCTGGTTGTTTGGCATTGTGAAATCTTATTAGCTAATTCTATCATCTCACAGCAACTGCCTGTACAGGCACTCACTGGCAGCCTTTATAACCATGCATATTTTCTTACAACTGAGAGTGACAGAAGTAGGTATCCTATTTTTCGTGAATTTTTTTTCAAAAGATTGTTAACTATTTAGTCCTTACGAACAGTTTGGTCCCCCCACTCTTCATCTATTTTTGCCCTGGGAAACAAATTTTATATTAAAAGATTTTTTTAAAAAAAAAAATTTGGGAAAATCTAGTGTTTTCACTGTCAAAGGTATTTTCTCTGGGTGTGTTATTTTCTTTTGCACTGACCTCTTAGTTGAAGAACAGACATTTTCTTTTTTCCATTTCCAGTCTTTTTCAGAAGCAGTGTTTTTAATTGAGGATATTTCTCATCTCTACTCCTTTGTCAAAATCTTCCTTATATTTTATTTATTTACAGTGTTTCTGAGTACAAAGTCTCTGAGTTGAATAAAAGGCTTTTTCCATCTTCTTTTATGCTGCTTTTTAAACTCAAAGAGTTGCAACTGTGTTTTGTGTTCTGATTTTTTCCATAAATTTATCTTTTTTTATCTCTTTTTATTCTTTTTCTGCTTTTCTTTTAATACAATTTATATCCCTTTCTTCTTCTTGTATTCATTATTATGGTGTCCAATAATGTAAAACACAACGTTATAACATTTCCTGAGAAGACAGTTATTTCTCAAACAGCAAGCCCAATTTCCAGTCCAGAAAAAATATGGCAAAGTCTTTGGACTGTAGGAGTTGACATTATGAAGTGAGGCCCAGAGCTAAATATTAAAACCAGCAAAAAAGAGAGGCAGAAAACAACAAGTGCTCAAACTGGGGTCCAGAAGACATAAGTGAAATAGCAGAGTAGTAAACCAAAACAGTCATCCCTTCAGGACATAGTACCATGGCAAAGTGTGTATGACTCTGATAGTGTTTTTCTGAGAGATTTCCAGATCTTTTTGTCACAGAAAAATATTCGTGAATAACCTTGAATCTACTTTTCTCTAATATTTTGGCGCACAAATTCTCTTCAGCTTGGGACTTTCCCATAAATATCCTGTTAATATTGTCCAATGAACTCTCTTTGATCAAATACCTCTGAAAATTTAATGACAGAAATCATAAGGAATACGAAACACAGAGACCAATGCTGCTTACTTTTTCCATCTTTCTGTGGGAAAACACTGACAATGCTCTGAGGTTAGGGCTGCCTTTCTGTTTTATACATCTGAAGAATGTATTGTAGGGATGGACTTGTTTTCAGAAATATGCATTCAGATAACATTGCTATTTAAAAATTACAGCAGTCTAATGCTGAGAGGGAGAAGACATCTGCTGCTACTTCCAGGAAATAGTAACATATTGATAAATCTCGTTCTTGTTCCAGTTTTTGCACAAATTGCTCAATTATTAAGTACTAAAATCCCCCCTCTAATTTTCATATAAGAATACGTGTAGGTAAAAGTAGAGTAAAGGATAGTAAAACTATGTACATTTGATAAGAATTGCAGTAGTTAATAAAATCTGTAATTAACAAGGCTTCTTACAGTAAAAAGATGTAGAAAATCCATAAAATCAGACATTACAGCAAAGAAAACAGAGGTTAGTGACATCTGAATGTCCTGGAAGGAGCAGGATTGAAATTACATTGTTTCTGTTGTAGCCCAGCTAGAACATGTTAGAACATGAAAACAGCAAAAGTGAAAGCTTCACAAACTTCTATAGGGCTCCTGACCTCCTCTACTGTGATTCAACAAAATAGAGAGACAAATGGACTTAATATTCTGGGGGGTCTTTTTCCATATTCAATAACACGCTCTAATTTTGCTTCTATATTAGTGGGAGTAGGTTTCAAGTGGAGATCTGTATCTCATATTTATTATTGATATATGCCTACCCAGGAATGATGAAAAATAGCAAAACTATTGAGTTACTCTGTTTCTTCTATGGAAAGCTGTATTTCTCTCAATATCAACAACTGGTTTATTGCACAAATGCATCCCTTAGAAGAACTATGATTCTTCAAGATTTGAATTCAAACATGTGTTCCCCCATACTGTTCCCTTCCCCTGGATAAATTGGAGCAGATTAAATGCCAGCAGATCTCCATCTAGAAACCTTTTCCAAGATTCAAACTCTTATTTTGCTAGTTTCCATTTTATTTCTTAGAAACGTCACTTCTTTTTATGCCAAAACTCAAAATGACATTTTATTGCCCTCACTGGCAAGCAGTTCCTGGAATTTGTAAGTTTCTGGAAACACTCACCAAACAGTTAAATATTGATCAGATTTGGCACCATTTTCTCCTCCACTACTACTTGGTGGATAGCCAGCTTCCCCAGAAGTACTTTGGATTGTTATGCCCAGTTAGCATTTATGGGATTTCTACCAGGTGCATGTTGCAGACATATCTGATTTTTTTAAAAATCTAACTGATGAGACTCTTCTATTTCCTATACATCTGCCTGTTGGCTGCTTCATTTCAGCCACATTCCTGGCCCTGATTCTTGTTTCTGAACTCTGGTGTGATATTTGACTCCCAGCATGTATTGGCATGGTTGCAGGATGTTAATTTTGAATGTGGACTTGGTGTGGCTAGAACTTAATGGTTTCCCTGCCAATCTCAGATTACTGTTGTTCTTCTTGTTGCTATTGACGCATCAATGTATTCTGGCATACTGTAGTACCCTGAAGTAGCTCTAATTACTGGAAATGATAGCCGATGACCTAGTTGAGATTCTCTGATGAACATCTGTCCTTATATTTAAGCAAGAATTAGTTGTCACCTGTTACCTCATAAAACCTAAAGAAAACAGAGTGCATGCAAGAGAAAAACTGTTCTTAAAAACCCAAATCTCTTAAACCAATCACACAGCACAGTAGGAGGAACATCTGTTTGTTGCCCAACAAAATCCAGAATCTATTAATACATGTGAAAAAAGAATGGAGGAAGAAGTATAAGCAAAGACTTCGATGTGTGTTAGATGCCAGTCAAAGAGCTTTGGGGTAACACATCTCTAGTGTTACATTCCTGTCATCTAGAGTGCATGGAGCCAGGGGAAAGCATTGCTATGATGACAGCAGAAAGTTCTCTTCCACAGAAGGGGCAGATTAGTGCTTGCTTTTTAAAGGGCAAGAAACACATTTTGCAGTCTTTTGGAGTAGGAGTGGATTACAACAAACAAAAAAAAAGGCACACATGCAGTGGCATGTCCAGTAAAGAGACGGTAAAACTAGATTTCCTCTCCAGTAAGAATTAAGAGTTTTATTGTTAGTCTTAACATAAGAAATCACTTCAGGAGGAGTTGATTTTCTTCCTCCAAATTTCTGTCATTTCATAATTAACACTGCACTGTATGTACTTTGGAAATAGGATATGTCCAAGAAGCTGTTTTGTCACAGTGGAAACATTCCCTGAAAACAATTATTTATTTTGTACAATGAATATGTCCAAATGGCATGTAACAATGCTAAACATGGTTGCAAGTAACATCTAAATGTAGATGAATACATCATAGAATCACAGAACCACAAGGTTCGAGGAGACCTCTAAGGTCATCAAGTCCAACCATTAACCTGCCACACCACTCTGACCCCTAAACCCTAAACCATATCTTTCAGCACCTCTTAAACACTTCTAGAGATGTGTTCCACCACATCCCTGGGCAACCTATTCCAAAGCCTGACCACCATAACAGTGAAAAACATTTTCCTAATCTCTAATCTGAACCTCCCTTGTCTCAGTTTGTAGCCATTTCCTCTAGTCCTCTCATTGCAGGCATAGAATCATAGAATTTTTAGGGGTTGGAATGGACCTTACAGATCATCTAGTCACAACCCCCCTCTGCCATGCATGGCAGAAGGGACAATCTCCCACCTCCCTATCTAAAACCCCCTTTCAGGTAGTTGTAGAGAGTAGAGGTCATCTCTGAGCCACCTCTTCTCAAGGCTAAAAAGCCCAATTCCCTCAGCTCTTCCTCATATGACATGTGTTCTAGACCCAGAGCCTTGTTGCCCTGAAAGTATATTCACATAAACATACGCAAATTAAAAACATAACCAAGAAAACTCTCCTTTTTTTTCCTTTTTTCTTTTTTTCTCACAGGTAGATTAATAGCAGTGGTAATAGTATGCCTATTATCCAGACATTTTTTATTTTCTTCCTTGTTCATCCAGTTTATGTCAGCATAAAGCAAATGCCCATTTTTTTGTATGGGACGTCTGCTCCATCAAGGCATAGTAATAAGAAAGATTGGGTTGGGAAAAAAAGAGAAAGGATTTGTTCTGGTTTTAGATGTAGAACAAATCAAGTAAAGGAGAAACCTTGTCCCTTTTGTGTACTTCAGATGCAATCTTTATATTCCCTCATTGTATGCTTTTTCTGTAATAAATGTGTGGCTCTGCTGAGCTATATCAGTCTATAAAATGCATTGCTTCAATTTGTTCATTTCTAAATCTCAGATGTCTTCAGTAGCTGGAAAATACCATCTAAGGTGCTGGACAGAATTCTTTTTCATTTGAAATGCTGACACTACTCATCATTGCCATCTGCATGCAATTAAAAAGTTTTTGAATATCTTACTGAATGTCAAATTTAAGTCACTCCCAATATACAGAGCTGAGGAATCAGCACATTTTCTCTCATTCATTTTTTTTTATAGTTATGCAGTGATATTTGGACCTTACTGAGTAAACTTTCAGAACTTAGTTCAGTAATATATAATCATATGATAGTGCCTGTCCTATATCAGACTAGGCTTGTGATTTTTGTGGCATCATTTAAAAGATATAATGGGGTAGGTTGGGTCCAGGCAACTCTCTTGTGACCTTTTT
>NW_008669636.1:5737-13001 GCF_000695815.1 Acanthisitta chloris
TTGAATAAAGAGGTCTGGGAGTCAGCAAAGTTGGTAAAGGTTTTGAAACCACTGGAGTCAATATTATGAATCTTTAGTTAGAACTGTCTAATGATTAGTTTTTTAAACTCAAATAAAATGGACCACTGAGTTTGTATTAGGCCAGACTATTTAAGCTAAAATAAACCCATTCAAGACATCATCAAGAGTGTGTTCAATCAGGTCTTGTGTAGGACCAAAAAAACCTATTTCTTTCCCCATCACCAGATTCTCAAAAAATAACTCAGTTTGGTGAAATATTCTGGGTTGGTTTTCTTTACTCTCTGGTATCACCAGGGTGTTTTAATCTACAGAGTCATTATATCAGAAATAAAGAAGAAATCATCAGAGATTTTGTGTGAAAAGTGAGCCTAGCAGTTTTTACATTTTTAAAAGGAGGAATAATTAGGTTATTTGGGAAAGGTATCTCTAAGGATTTATAACCAAAACTAATGAAAACATAAAACCTTAAACAACATCAAATGCTTTCTACAATGTGAAATGCAAGTGATTCCAAGCAATAGGAGTCAGGAAAAAAGGGCAAATCCTGTGGAAATATGATATGCTAAGAATAACTTTCTAGTATTGTAGTTACTGAAAGGTTAGAGGGACGTATCTACAGGGTCTGGGGAAGTAACTTCTTTTATTGTTTTATTCTTTTATTCTAGACACATCTGTTATCTGGGCACCACTGGTTTTGCCTCAGTGTGGTGATATGGAATAGACAATAGACAATCTTACGCAATTCTTCATTTCCCAGCTCTGCATTCTTGTCATTTATTAACTATACTGCATCTATAATCTTGATTGTCTGTGTCCTAAAAAAGGTCAATATTCTTCTGTCATGAAGAAAGTTTACGAATATTTATTTTAATTTTAAGGTATTTACATTATTTTTCACATATGTATGAAAAATAGGAGTTAACCTACAGCAATGATTTCTTACTACTTTAAACAATCTAATTTTGCTATATTTTCTTCTACATTGTGCTCTCTCCTGGGATGTGTAGTAAGTTTGAAATATTGTACAACCAAAAATAGAGTACCTAGCATATGATAGACACCAATAGAAGTGCGCTCCCAGTTAGAATGCATGCAAGTACACCATCAAGTACACATACATTGTGGCTTATTTTTCCAGGAATAGGGTTTTTAATCTAAAGAAGCAAGTACTTAATAAGTAGACTCTGACAACACATTCAAATAATGTGTAGTGCAATGAACTTGGTTAGTCAGGACATATCACAGGAATCACACCAATGCACAGTAAATAGGCTCATTTCCAAGGACTAGTGCCAAGATTTTCGCTTTCTGTCCTCAGAGAAGTAGCATTCAGCACAGGTGGCAAATTCCTTGTCACCTGAAGTTCCAGCAGGTCTTAGCATTAAAAGAAGTCCATATTTCTAATTAAAAATTAAGGAGAATATTCTCAGTCATGTTTTCTTTTGATGAATCTCAGCAGTAAGAACATACAGATTTTCTTTTGTGTTAGGAAGTCACTACCTTCAACTTTATTTCTACAGACAAATCTAAAGGCTGTTTCATGTCATATGAGCATTGCACAGTGAGTTTTCAGCAATTTGTTTTATGTCACTTCTTTTCTGTTTTATAAAGAAGCCCTCCTTTGTTTACTGTTGTTTCACAAGAATGTTTTGGAAGCAACTCCACACATACAAAGAAGTCTTCTTGTTTCATAGTAAGTAAAGCTCCCTTTGAGAAAGCTAGAACATTTTATCTTGAAGTTGATATTATATTGGAGAAGCTTTGACTTTAATGTACTTGCACCATTTAAAAAAGATATATCAAAGCAAGGTTCATTCATGGAAAAAAATGATTTTATTTTTTTTACTTTAAATTAGTATTTATTAAAAAGTTCAACTATGTGCCCTTTTTTTTTTCCCCCAGGTGATTATTTAAAGCCTGGGAATAATAAAAAGTGTAATTGTAATTAAAAAAATAATTTTCCCTCATGTATTCTTTTCTAATACAAACTGAAAATAATTTCATAATTAGAATACCCTAAAGACTCTAATAGTAAGCAAGTCAATGCTTCCAAGTAAATATTGGAATATGATAAGAGAAGCCATAAAGCTGAGGAAATCTACTGAATTTAATAAAACCTTTAAAACCAGGGCATTTCTGAGGAATTAACAAGAAAGAAGAATATGTGATAAAGGATTTTTCCTCAAGAGATAAGCATTTGATATGCTTGGTTTTACAAGAAGGGATTTCAGGTTTTAACTGGAGATTTGTAATAATCACTCTGAATTACTCTGTAAAACAGAAGTGAAAGCATTATCTGAGCAAATTAGGACAATCTCTCAAGAGACAATAGTGTTAAGAAGTCTCTTATTTAGGGAGGGTTTCTTTTTGTCTTCTCACTCAGCCTTTTACATAACTCAGAGATCTATAAAATTTAAGAGCTGCAAAAAAACTCTGTGCTGTAAGAAAGCCTCTAAAATTTATGTGTGAAAGTCTGCTGTTCACAAAGGTTTTGCAACATTAAACATAACAGAAAAAACTGACATATATGAAATTTATATCACATCCCTGAGTTGTCATGTCTGTGCTTTACTCAGCATTCTTATGATACAGAATTCAACAAATTGTAATTCAAAACTTATTTCCAAGATAAGATTAGTACAGTTATATGAATTTTAAGATTAAGGGAATTTTGGAATTATGTATACATACTGTTAGCAGCAAAACAGGGAACTAGATCCACGTTCAGTTATTGTATCAGTCCATTTTAAAGGTTTCTTACTGCAGTAATATATAGTAGATTATATTGTACTTGTTAAAATTGTGTACATAAAACTTTGATCACTTCAGGTATTTTTAGGACTGGGAATCTTAAGCATGACATAGAATAATTTCAAATATAGGTAATAGAGGGAAATATAAATAAATAGACTGGCTCAAAGAATTCTCCGCTGATAACACTACCACTTCACAATGGTTTTAATTGTATTCTCCATTTGCCTTGTGGTTGCAAACACATCCTGTCATTATTGGAAACTTATACATCAGTATGAAAAATACTGACTTTTGAACACATCTATATTATAATATGCTATGAAGATATTATCAGAAGTAAAACTGGGAACTTGTAACCCAGGTTCAAACAGTCTACCATACTGAAATGTATAACCTTGGTGCTGTTCCTTTTGCTAAAATGAAATCAAATTGTTTTAAAATAAATGAAATTTGAATTAAGAGATACATTTCATTTGTCCTAAATTTATGGAAGTCAATTGCCTTAGACTTAATACAATTGGAAGGGCACCTGAATGAATCACTGGTAAGTACTTTGGTGTTGTTCCAGATACCAACAGCAGCCAGCAAAAGATGCTATAACGTTTTTTTAGAAAAGAACTGCTCAGTGGAGCTGTTACACCTGCAACACATCATTTGATTCAAAGCAGCTAATATAAGGTCAGCATCAACTTATAAGCAAATATAAAAGCCCACAAAATTCCCACTTGTGTGTTTGGATATAATAATATAGATAAATTTGCCAGAAATGGAGAAAGAAACAGACAACTTTCACCTTTCATAAAGTGTAGATTAAACCTGTATTCCACAGCCCTTCTTTTGATGTGGTCTGTTCACTTTACCTTGAAAATAATTAGAATGTGTCTCTTTGTTGTGAACATTGACTCTTGGAGATTTATTTCTGTATAATTCACTTATACACTACCTCTTCTTACACTTTCATGTTTCATATACCTTACAGAAAATACAGGTGTCCAATGTTCATGTACATTCTTACACAGATGAAAAATATGTTCATGGAAGAATAAGGGCTAAGAACAACTGACGAAAGTAGGGTAGTGGACCATGCTTGCCTGAATTAGTAATGGTTGCTCTCTAATGAGTTTGTCAGTTGGACTCTGTGGCAGTGAGGAAGGATAAGCATGAAAGTGAAGTGAAAGTTCCTGCCCCAAGACTTCATTTGCAATAATTGGTGCTGAAGGGAGGACCCAAGGAAGACCCTTGAACTCTGAGGTAGAAATAGGTAAACTGTCTTCTATAGGCTTGTCTTCTGTAAGACTAGCCAGCTAGATCACAAAGAGGTGGAGACAAGACCTGAAATGGATGCTACAGAGAATTCATGTCATATACTATAGAAGTTCTTGCGTTGAATCTGAGGTAGCTGAAAAACAAGACTGGAAGTTGGGAAAGGGTGACTGTCAGTTGACAGGGTATAAGTTGCTTTAGTTAGTATATGGGATATGCCTGTTTTGAAGTTTTCACATGAAGGCTTAAGGTCCAAAGTCAAAAGACAGTGTTTCGCAAATATTTAAACCTGTGTACAGAAAAGGCCTAATTTTGTCCTCCAGGAGCACAAAAACTGAGTTATTTACTGGAACAAATAAAGCCCATAATACATCAGTGATGTAGTCATAATTTTTCTTTAGAAAGATGTTTGTACCACAGGGGAATATACCTAAACTGGACTCACTGTGAAAATATCTAACTGCATTACTGAATGGCATATAACTTTCCTCAGGTTAATTCTCATTTCCTGCACAGTGTATGTGAAGCATTCAAGCATGATGATCTCGCTTATTTCCTGTGTTCAGAGCATATAACAAGGCAATTGGTAGTTATTAACTGGCCCAGTGCAATGGCATGCCTTTCACAAGTGCCTCTCTGAAGGTAAGTTTACTCCATATTATGTATAGTCTTCATCTTTTATTGTATCCTGTTTTCAGCCTATTTATTCTCTGGATTGCAAACAAGTAGGAGCAATTGATCTACACATTGACTTACTGCTTTGAAATCAAGAGTCTGACCAAGTCTGTCTCATTGTCTATATTCCAGTTCTATTCTGTTAGAGAAAACAAATGGTTATTGTGGCATCTTCTTACAAATACAATTCCTCACAAGCATTGAACTAGACACTGCATCTGCTCCAATAAGACAGTGTTACTTAGACATAGAGAATAAACATTAAATGTTGTAAGCCTTGTTCAAATATCCAAGTTTCATTTTGTTCCCCATTGTCACTCTACAGTTTCCCCTGAATGGATGAACCTCTGGAACACTTGTTTCAGAGCAGCTACTGTATTTAAGCAGGATATTTCAAAATACCACCTGACATATCAAGGACTCAAAAACATAGTAAGGGCCTAGTTATAACCACCATCTCAGAGCTTTTTACTTAGAACTTTTAAAACACTTTTGCAATTATCTAAGCAATGGAAGCATTTGCCATCTCATTATTCCTATCAGATAGTGAAGCCTTTGCTGCTTGATTGCAGAACTCAGTTTCTTATGAGTGTAAAGTGCACATTTCTGAAGAAAAGGTTTTTACCTTTTTAGAATGAGCAGGAAGCTCAAAAAGAGTAGCACCAAAGTTATACATTCAGACAGCGAATAAGAGAAATGCTGTGCCCTGTTATCTTTGCTGGCTTGTGCTGTGGGGGCAGAAATGTGCAGCTGTTCTTGTACTTTGCCCCCATTTAGCTGGCTTATGCTGAACAGATTAGTAACTATGCTTCCCAAAGACATTGCATGCAAAACCTGCTTAGGGATGATAAAGAGGAGGATTTTTGTTTTCTTCTTTTTTATTTTATTAAAGTCTAGCATTATACATAGTATGATAAATTCAGCAAGCTAAAAATATTTTTGTGTGCAGACCTACTGAAAACTGCCTTAATTCACAATTATACTGAAATGATTTGTGCTGCATGTGATTAGCTATAATCATACCTGTGCTGTGCACAAAGGGGAAGAACTTAAGAAGCTGCTCTTTTGTAACAGGTATGTCTGTAACCATGCTTGGAGAAGAAGGACTACATACAAGAGCACAGGCTGTCCTAAAGACAATGATTGATGGCAGTGTTTAGTGTTTTTCTAACCTCTGGAGTTGACTGAGTAGACAAATACTTGTGTATTTCTAATTTTATTCTTTTCACTGTTCTTGTACTCACCATATGTATTGGGAATATAACGAAGATTCACAAAAATGAGATTAAGTCAACCAAAGGTACTACTATGGTCAGAAACTATGACTACCTGAAAAGAGACATAATGAGTTTTATGCATGTGGTCCTTGGTACTTTAGAGCATACATTTTCATGGAAAAAATACCTTGTTTTGTCTCAATTAGCTGTCTATGATGCACAATGCAGCTTTGTGTAGTGAAGATACTTTCCTTCTGAAGGAATTCAGAGAGAAGATGAGAATCCCTAGGGTTTTCCAGTGACTTTCAAAAGCTTGATAGCAAAGATCTTTCGCCCTCTCTGAAGACCTGGTGAATCACTAGAGAACGCGCACAGTCCAAAACCTGACATTAACAGTACTAACAATGTCAGTAAACTCTTCAAAAAACTGACACAGAGTTCTCAACTACTCTATCAAGGTTTCCCAACTTCTGAGCACCAACAACATGTAAGTATGACCTTCTTTCTTTGGAACACAAAGTTGTATAAACAGAGTACTAATCTTCTTACATAAAGTGACAATGTACACCATTTGTCTTGGTAGAATCAAGGTAAATGCAGAATTGAAGCATATAATAGAAATGGAATTTTTTTTCTGATAGGAGAAGCAATAACACATCGAAGAATCATAGAATCATCAAGGTTGAAGGAGATCTCTAAGATCATGAAGTCCAACCATTAACCTGCCACTCCACTGTAAACCCATAAACCATATCTTCCAGCACTAGGTTTGAACACCTCTTAAGCACTTCCAGGAATGTGTTGCACCACCTCCCTGGGCAACCTATTTCAATGTCTGACCACCCTAACAGGGAAACAAATTTTCTAATCTCTAATCTGAACCTCCCTTGTCTCTACTTGTAGCCATTTCCGCTAGTCCTCTCACTGCAGACATGGCAGAAGATACCATCCTACACCTCTCTGTCTAAAACCTTCCTTCAGGTAGTTATAGAGAGCAATGAAGTCACCCCTGAGCTGCCACTTCTCAAGGCTAGACAAACCCAATTCCCTCAGCTGTTCGCCATATGACTACACCATTTCTAGACCTTTTATGAGCCTCGTTGCCCTTTCTTGGACTTACTTCAGCACCTCAATGTCTTTTTTAAGTTGAAGGGCCCAAAACGGAACACAGCACTCGATGTATGACCTCACCAATACTGAGCACAGGGGTTGATCTCTTCCCTAGTCCTGCTGACCACACAATTCTTGATACAGGCCAAGATGCCATTGGCCTTCTTGGCCACCTGGGCACACTGTTGGCTCATATTGAGCCAGCTCTCAAACAGCACTGCCAA
>NW_008669636.1:13066-15662 GCF_000695815.1 Acanthisitta chloris
GCAGGCCCAGGCACTGTGCCTTACTGAAGCTCATGCAGTTGTCCTCAGCCCACTGATCGATTCAGTCTAGGTCTCTCTGTGGAGCTTTCCTTCCCTGAGGCAGATTGACACTCCCACCCAGTTTAGTGTTGTCTGCAAATTTACTGAGGGTTACCCCCAATGCCCATGTCCAGATCATAAAGATGTTATATAGAACCAGCTCCAATACTGAGCCCTGGGGAAGACCACTAGTGACCAGCCATCAATTGGATTTATCTCCATTCACTACGACTCTCTGGGCCATTTTTTTACCCATTGATGAATCCACTCATCCAAGGCATGAGCAGCCAGTTTTTCTAGAAGTATGCTGTGGGAGATGGTGTCAAATGCCTTACTGAAATCCAGGCAGACCACATCCATAGCCTTCGCTTCATCCACTTAGTAGGTCACATTTTCATAGAGGGAGATCAGGCTGGCCAAGCAGGATCTTCCTTTCATAAATCCATGTTGGTTGGGCTTCATCCTCTGGTTGCCTTGCTTCTGCTGTGTGATGACACTCAGGACGATCTTCATAACCTTGCTTGAAACTGAGATTAGGTTTACAGGCCTGTCGTTCCCTGTATCCTCCTTCCGATTCTTCTTACAGACAGGTGTCACATTTGCTAATTTCCAGTCAGCTGAAACTTCTCCAATTAACCTGGACTGCTGGTAGATGATTTCAAGTGGTTTAGTGAATTCTTTTGACAGTTTCCTTGTTACCCTGGGGTGGATCTTATCAGGGCCCATGGACTTGTGAGCATCCAATTGGCATAGCAAGTCATTATCCATCTTATCCTGGATTACAGGGTCTTCAATCATCTCTCCATCACCAACTTCCAGCTCTAGGAGCTGAGTGTCTTGAGGACAACTGGTCTTGACATTAAAGACAGAGACAAAGAAGGCATTGAGTATCTCTGCCTTATCCTCGTTCCCTGTCACCACATTACCTTTGACATTTATCCACTGATGGACACACTCCTTGCTCCTTCTTTTGTTTTCAATGTGTTTATAAAACCTTTTTTTTTGTCTTTGACTTTAATGGCTAAATCAAGTTCCAGTTCTTCTCCCTACATGACTTCTCATCATCCTTATAGTCTTCCCAACTTGCCTATCCCTCCTTTGAGAGATGACAGACTTTCTTTTTCCCCCAAGCTCCACCCTAAATTCTCTGTTTAACCAAGCTGGTCTTTTCCCTTGACAACTTGACTTTCTACACATAAGGATAGTGTGCTCCTGAATGTTTAACAATTCTTTTTTAAAACACTCCCAGTCTTCCTGATGTCCTTTGTCTTTAAGGACTGACTCCCAAGGGAGTCCATGAATCAATGCCCTAAACAAGTCAAAGTCCACCTGCTGGAAGTCCAAGGTTTAAGTTCTGCTTCTGGGCCTCATTACATCATCCATTATTGAAAACGTAATCATTTTGTGGACACTATGGCCAAGACATACACTGACTACCACATCCTCTCCCAGTCCTTCTTTGTTGTCGAACACAAGGTCTAGCAGTGTACTTCCTCTGGTGGGCTCATTTACCCATTTTATTAGGAAGTTGCCTTCCACACACTCCAGGTACCTCCTAGACTGATTTCTTTCTGCTGTATTGTATTTTCAGCGGACATTGGCAAGCTGAAGTCACCTACAACTACTGGGGTCGATGGCCGTGAGACCTGCCTGCTGTTTGTAGAAATTCTCATCTTCCTGTTCATCCTGGTTGGGTGATCTATAACAGACTCCCACTGTGACATCTGCCCTGTTGGCCTTCCCTCTGATCTTTGCCCACGTGCTCTCGACTTTCTATCTTCACCATTGTCAATTTGAGTACAATCAAGGCACTCTCTAGTACACACTGCTAGCCCACTACTCCCCTTGCTAATCCTGTCTCTTCTAAAGAGCTTGGAGCCATCTATTACAATAATCCAGTCATGAGAGGCATCCCATCATGTTGTGACATCTGCCCTGTTGGCCTTCCCTCTGATCTTTGCCCACGTGCTCTCGACTTTCTATCTTCACCATTGTCAATTTGAGTACAGTACAATCACTCTCTAGTACACACTGCTAGCCCACTACTCCCCTTGCTAATCCTGTCTCTTCTAAAGAGCTTGGAGCCATCTATTACAATAATCCAGTCATGAGAGGCATCCCATCATGTTCTCTCTAGTACACACTGCTAGCCCACTACTCCCCTTGCTAATCCTGTCTCTTCTAAAGAGCTTGGAGCCATCTATTACAATAATCCAGTCATGAGAGGCATCCCATCATGTTAAAAAAAGCTCTCCCTGTTTGCTTTGGTGTACATGCACTTCAGCTGGGCTACTGACTTCGTCCTCACCACAGGCATGCCACCCCCAGGGTCATCTTTAGTCAGCCTGGTCTTATCCCCTTCCCCCTTTGATCCTAGTCTAAAGATCTGTCAATCAGCCCTGTTAACTCCTAGGCCATATTCCTTTTCCCTCTCTGTGTGAGGTGTACCCTATCTGACATACACAGGCCTCATGCCCTGTAAGCTGCCCTGTGGTCAAAGAACCTGGAGTTCCACCTGTGACACCATCCCTGTAGCCATGTATTTACCAGTCTAGCT
>NW_008669636.1:15737-30632 GCF_000695815.1 Acanthisitta chloris
TGCCCTAAAATATAACATATATAATAAACATCTAAAAATAGATATTTTTATTAAGAAAGTTACAAAAAGATAAATGGAGAGGTTGAAACATTTTCAATTAAGAAAATAAAATTGCTTGCTTTTTTGGGATTCTAAAATAAATTATTTTAATAATTATTTTATATTACAGATAACATTTAGACAGGATGACTTAGGAAACAACTTAAAATGTGTCATTAATTGTACTACATATTTATTTCTGGAGGGGGACCCACACTACTCTAGGCGAAGTACACTTATAAACTGGTTTTGGCTGTGCTCTGGAAATCTTGTAGTCTGTGCATCCCACTCTTGTTTATGTGCAGAAATACTGTAGACATTACAGAACAAAGACCAGACTTGATGAGAAGAAAGATTGAAAGACTAGTGCACGACACTGTATTCTTCTAGCTGCTGCATTTCCATTAGGGCAGCTTGTAGAGAACTCTGGTGTGCAGCTCATTTCTTCTTTGTATTTCTAGCAAGTAAATGAATGAATAAACATGAGTGTGATCTATCAAAAAAGACAGTTCAGTAAATTTTGTATCCAGTGCCAAATGAAAAAATACATGGATATTGGACAGTGATAGATAAAGATGGAAAAGCTCAAATGAATAAGCAGGGAAAGCTAAGAACATGTCAAGTAACAAACTGTTACCATATATAAGAGCACACAGTAAATAAAACAACAAAACCAGTAAATGGAACAGAGGGTACTTCCTATGCTAATTCTGTCACTGTTCCCATAACACAAGAACCTCAGCCCTATGTTCTGGCTGTATCTGCAGGACATTGCCAGCTCTGCCTGCCTTGTCAGAGCTCCAGTGTTCTTGCTAGCTCTTCTTTAGCATCAAGCAGGTTGACTCTGCCTGTGGGCAGTGAGTCATTTAAGCATATGGTACATTGCACCACAAAACTCTGAAGCTGGGAAGCCACAGCCACCAGCTGGCATTAATCAGGGACCATTAGCTATAAACAAGCACATCTTCTTTCATAGCATCTAAATATAGTTTCTAACAACTACTATTCCTTCTACATTTCATTCCATTTCAGGCTGGGTGAAGCTAGGAAATGTGGGCTATGTTTTTCTGGATCTAGGAATATAGTTACAAGGATTTTCCTATGCCTTTTCTGGTTTTTATGTCCAGCAATGATCTTTATTTATTGTTAATTAACAATAAGACAAATTAGGAAACAGCAACTCTCCAACTCACAGGTTAGAAGCAAAATAACCTGGTTTGTATTGTTATGGCTTCTATCTTGTACTGTCTCTGAAAATTGTGTTGAGGCCCTGCTGTTTGTTTGCAGCTATTTGGAGTCATGTGAACTCTTTCCTGCATGCCCATATTGCCAGCCAAACTGTAATAAGCTTATGGATAACTGTTGTTTGTAAAATATTCCCCCCAAATAACTGGAAAGGTTTGTTTGCTGTAATTGTGAGGTTTTGGTGTCTGCAGACAAAATATGATCTGACTAAGTCTCGCAACAACATGATACTAAATCATGTTTATGTAGGACTTATTTCCAACCTGCAGCTGCAAACATTTTATTCATCTCTCACTTTTGCCACAGGATGAACAGCCAATAGATGTGTGTCCTAGTTCATCTGGGATGTCATTTATCTTTCATCCTAAAAAGCCTGATATGTCAACATTGCCAATTTCACATGTATTTTATTTTATTCTGACAGCACGTAGAAATGAGAACCCACAAAAGAGATATGTTCTTCCATGGTTATTTCTGCTATTTGAGAAGACAATTAGTGTAAAGAACAAATTTTATTTTATTCTACACTATCTTGCTACTATAGGCAAATTGCTAGGAGGCAAATCTCATTATTTCTTGGAAACCCAAGTACTGAGCTGCTAAGAAATCCTTATAGGAGTAACTTTGCTCACTAGAGTGTATCATGAAATTTCTAATTCACCCTGGAATTTTCCCATTCAGATTCATCAAAGCAAAGATTCTTCTAATGTGTATCAGATCACTCTAAGATAGCTTTATATCTACAGAAGATTGCCTACATAGCTTTTTTTTAAAAAAAGTTATGAGTTAGAAAATATGAGTTTCATTTTGGGACATCTAGATTGATATGGGAGCATCTGTTGAAAGTAAATGACAAGACATGAACAACATAAATATACAGAACTTGATAAAGGAAGCTGACATTACTGACACAGTGCTCACTCACTCTCCTGTGCTGACTTTGCAGGGCACACTAGTGCACTAAATGATAGCAATTTAAAGCTAGCCCACAAATCTCTACATAAGCTGCCGTGTACACTTCTGCCTTGCAGTAAATTTAGACATTTTTCAATATGTTGGACTCCATAAGGGCCAGTAAACCAATATGGGCATCTCATTTATGGCTAAAGGCTCAGAACTTGAGTTAATCTAAAGTTATTTATATGGTGCCTATATGTTTGTTGTTGAGTAGCATTTCCAGATACAATTACAGGTTTCTTCTACCTTTTTTCTTTTTAATAGCAGATATCAGAAGCTGCAAGAGAACTTAATGTGTAGGGGTTTGTGTGTTTATTTTATTGAAAATACACGCTAATGTTTCTTTAGAAAAGAAATCACTAGTTCTTCAGAGGACTCATTTATCTTTCATTTAGTTGCTTTAATTCTCCAAGAGTAACTGCTTCCTGGGTGAAAACAAGAAACATTTTATTGTAGTAGCAGATGTTCTTGGCTAAGAACTTCCATTCTTTGCTGGTTTCGATGATTCTTAGCTGGAACTTTTGATGTGATTATAGCTGCTGTGTTCTACTAATGGAGCACTAAGCTACCTCATGTAACTTAGAGATTCTCAGTTGACAACAGCCCTTGAACAGATGAATCCATAAAATAAAGCAGACAAAGATGCCACAACATTGCAAGCCAAATAAACTCATTCCCTGGGCAATAGGAAGCTTTTGGGGTTGTTAGGATGGGGGAGGTGGTAGGATTATGGTGTAAGCCAGCAGCATCTAAGCAACAGGTTAAATTTGAAGAGCTACTAGTCTGAAAATGCTGGAGATGGGTGACCCTCAGTCAGGGAGCTTGAAGAGGCTAAGAAAACTGCTGCTTAATGTTGGCCAGGAATAGCATAAATTGGCTTTTATTTCCATGAAGGAAAATCAACTGAACCAGGCAAGCATGAAGTAAGACAAAATTTGGCCTGTTTAAAGGAAATTAGGCCAGTCTCCTTACTCATGGTCAGTCAGAATACCCACACCCAGTCTGATGTTGTCCACTAGTCCTTTGTGTCTTTGCTCAAGGTTCTTCCTACTCAAAGACTCATATTTCCTAGAATATGCCCAGTAACACTGCTGGTGGATCTTAGGCCTGCATGAAGTATTGGATGAGAACTATAGTCTGCTAATATCATGAATAATTAGGAAGACTTGTAATTGCCAACTTCTGCATATTTCTATAAATATCCAGATATACAGCTAGATGTCATTTTCACCGTCCTCAAGCTTTCTGGATGTGAGCCAGTGCCAGTCCAGATGCTGTATAGCTCCATGTGCAGTTTAGTAATCAGGGCATATTCACTCAAGCTAAGGCACTCTGTTAGTCCATCTACGAGGCCTGAACTAAGCATTTAGATTGGACAATGAACAAAGAGCCTGAAACTGTTTGCACAGGCTCTACAGTGTTTCTGTTACAGAGAAAGAAGAGAGAAAGACAGTAGCATCACTGAAGACTCGTTACTTAAGTGACAAAAATTGTTGACTAAAATGGTTGTCTATCATCAGTGATAAAAGGAGGGAGATTGACTCCTCCAGAGCATGACCTTAATACCTTTATACTGTCTGTATTGCCATGTAGATGCATATGTCTTCCACCACTCCTATGACATAACAAGTACAGCCCACTGTAGCCCCACTCTTGCTTGCACACCTTGCTTCCTTCACTTGGAACTCATGATGTGTGAGGGGAAACTCCAGTGCTCATTACAATGGACCAGCCAAAGCTATACCTAGACTTCAGTTTCAACTGTACTTCAAGATTTTATAGACTAGGCTTACCCAGAGAAACTTAGATTTTAAGTCTGGAATCAGGTCACAATTTTGAAGCAGGGATAAATTTGATTCAGGTAGAAATAGGGTATAAATGGAAGTTTCTTTGAGGTCAGTGCCTTACTCACTGGGCTCTAGAGAGGTAAAGTGAATCCATCTGTCGTCAGATATGGTTACATACTATTTTGTTGGTAAATGCCAGCTTAGTTTTTCCTTGCTAGAAGCCAATTGTGTGACAGCTTTGACAGAGGAGTAAAAAATTCATGGTAAATGTAGCACTGAGTTTGGACTAGAGGGTCTTTTTTTCTGAGATAGAAAACATTCATATTGAACTGAGACCCCAAGCTAAGAAAGATCATTGATGATACCTACCCAGTGGGAGCAAGGTGATATGTCCAAAGAACTGTTTTTATGCTTAGTAAATGATTGGGTGGTTTGGCTCTCCAAGACCACAGTTAAAAAGTGATGGTTTGAGTTGTAAACTGCTATTTCGATACACTGGCAATATGTGCATTCAAAAGATTCTTTGTTGCACTTGCTTTTGTAAAGAATGAAAACAAATTTTGAATTCACACAAAGCTGAACTGTCATCTTCCAGACACCTCCAGTAGTTGTCTGAGCACTGCAAGCAGTTGGAGCGTAAGGACACATAAGGTTAGTTTTAAATTATTTAAGAGTTAGGATTTACAAATGTAGCATAGGTAATTGCTAAGACAAAGTCACCTTTAGCAGAAGTACACTGAATCTGTGCTACAGAGGAACACCAGAAGTTGGCAATGTCTGTACCTCAGGGTAAATATTCAGGACTTAATTGTTATACAGAATCTTGGTGGTGAGATACTGGTGAAGAAAGTGTTTCCTGAGGTAAACCTGACATAAGGAGCTAAACATGATTCTTAATTTGCCTAAAGGTATCTACACAATTACCCAGCTGCGATTTAAATCAGAATCTTTCAGAAATTTATACAATACCCAGAAGTGGGAGAATTTCTTAGTTCTTTCACTTAAATATACAAAATCACAGGTCTAATCTTATTACTATTCCTTCATGTCACATCAGCAAATTACCAAATACGCAGTACTTTTTGTATGAGTTATAAATAACAGGAATTTTGGATTTTTTAGCCACATGTGTAGAAATACTTGGAACCATATGAAGAAAACTGCTCTGTCTCAGCCAAAATCAACACACTGAGCGAGGCTGTGGAATCTCCATGCTTGGAAATACTCAAAACCTGACTGCACATGGTCCTGGGGAACCTGCCCTGAATGACCCTGCTTGAGCAGGGTGGTTGGAGGAGATAGTATACAGAGTTCCCTTTCAGCCTAAACAGTTATATGATTCTGTTACAGCTAAAGTCTCTGCATGCAACAAAATATTAATAAGTACTTTGTTGTAGCAGTGAAAGTTGGGGTTTTTTTCAGTATCTGGGTTAACTGGAAAAAGGTACTAGAGGAATAGTTCGTTTGAAACTAACAACAGCAAGATAAGAGGGAGAAAGTTCACAGAAAATTAAAAATAGTGGATGATGGAATTCTGAATATTGAGTTTACATTTTTCCTTATTATTTATTTAACAGGCAGAAGGAAACCTAACATATCACTTAATGAAAGTAACAGACAGCAGAAAGACAAGCTGTTATGACGGCTGCATAACAATTCGTCAAAAAAAAACCAGCAACTCCAAAACTCAAGCCCAAACTCAAGCCCAATCTTTAACAGCCAAAGAGTAGTTATGATTATTTAAATGCTGTTCTTGTTTTTATCAGGTTTGTCAAATATATGTGGAAAAAAAGTATTTGAATGGGCAGATATCCACATGATGTATAACACTGGCATTGCCTTGGAATAGGCTAAGCAAAATGTAAGGAATGCAGATTCAAATATTTTTCTGTCAGAAGAGATCTGAAGCTGACTCTGTCTCCTTCAGATACAGTGGTCTGAGCATTACACCATGAGAGGTCCAGTAAATCAAAATATTAATGTTGATATAATATTTGTTATGAGGTGCAGATCGTGATCCCTTGAATAAATGGTACAGACCGTTTTGCATTTGCATATAAGTGTCTGTAGAGAATGCAACAAGAATGAATTACCTCATTTTCCATAAACACATGAATGAGGAGGAATAAATGCTTTGATCCATACCAAAAGCCAGGCAGAAACTGAGATAGATACAGTCTTAACTATTATGAGTCTGGTCCTTGAAGTGGAACAGTAAATCCAACAGCACATACACCCATGTGGAATCTGTTATGTTGGTGTCTTTCTGTTTTATACCAATATACAGCCAGTTCATAAGGACCACACAGAAGGCAGACCCAGCTGCTACCTGCTAAGTCATTCTCCATGTCTTGATAATTAAATATCTGAAATAAATTAGAATGATGCTGCTTTCAAATAGCCTATGGATCAGTGGATTAAGATTTCTCTCTGAAGAGGTAGAACTATGTTAAGGTTTAAATAATTAAACAAATAGGCTCACACTCTTGCCTCTTATCTTTACAGATCTCAGGATACTTCTGGTGAATTTTCCAAATCCCGCTGAGTGGTCCAAGTCCTTCAGACGAAGGACTTCAACTGCTACCAGAACCTTACTCATTTATTTCTCAAACTGTGATATTAAGAATGCTCAACTTGGATCAGCATGAGAGCTTTTCTTTAGGCATTTTCTTACTAGTAGCTAATAGAGACTTTGTGAAAAGTGCTTCTTTTTTTCTTTTTTTTTTTTCTGCTCCCCACATTAAGAACAAAAATGAGTGCAAATAAAACCTTTAAAACCAGCATGCTCATGTCAAGCATGTATTAAATTCCTCTTACCCAGGGCAGTGTAAATATCTTCCTTAAACACCTATACGTGTGTTTGCGTGAGATAGGTTTTCATTAACAGTCCCTTAGGAAATACCTCCTCTCTTGGAAGGAATAATGTTGTTGCAATCACTTGAATTCCCTTAGCACTTTACTAGCTCCTCCCTGTCTTCCACTCACCCCATTAGTCTTCATGGTATATCTTGACAGACTTCTGAAGTATTAATGAGGACTAAGTAAAATTATTTTGGCTAATTTTCTTATTCCTTTCTTACATATCCCTTTCTCATAAAAATTAAATTAAAATATTGTATTAATATGGTAAGCATCACAACTGTCCAGTCTACATAAAATATTCAGAACAATTTTATATCTGTCATAGCAGTTTAATACTTGGAATTATGTTATAGAAATGAAAGGGATCTTCAGGGAAAGGTTTAACAAACTCCACAGTGATCTATTGATGAAATTATTTCCTGTGTTTGACGAACACATAATGCAATCTAAGATAATGAAATATGCATTTGAGAAGTTCCTTATCCTAATTTCTGGTTTAAGTGAGGTTAGAGTTTGAAATTTGATGTTAAATCTGCATCTGTAAGGTGTTTTTTAATGGATTAACAACTGTAGAGATTATGACTTGAAGTATACACCAGTTTGTGAAATAGTGAGGTTTTTCTCCAGAATGTTGGGTAAGAATTTTAACATACAGTCTCCATTAATGAGAATTTATACTCTGAGCTGTAATCAGTTTGCTTGCTATCTACTTATACTTGAAAAATAAGTTTTTTAAAAACAAAATCTTTGCATCTAAGCATGTTACACATCATTAGCATGCCTCATCTAGATTAATTTAGGCCATGTCACCTTCAAATAGAAGTTGTTGAGGTTTTGGGGTAAGGAGGAAGGCAAGTGATGTTTCGTTTTGCTCATATAATCTTTATGGACTGGCAGCAACAGTAAGACTTAGATATTGTGAGATACAATTCATTTATCGAGTGTATGGTGATGGTATGTTCTTTGGTATTTTTCCTCCCTGGGGAGCCAGACTGGAATGAACAGCAGGTCTTACTCTTGCATGGCTTCTTCCTTTTCTGCCTCTAAGTATCATACAACAAATTTGGATGAAATAATGCTTTGATTGTTTCTATGTGTGAAAGCAATGAGTTGTTGCAAGTCATGTTTTATTCCTGTTGGTATTACTACACATACTGGGACATACTTTCTTCTCCCAAGACCTAAATTGTTATTGTTTGCCCTGACTGTAAAAGGATCACTTAGCCACTAGCTACATTATTCCACACATCCATATGGTATGAACCACCGATATACTTCCTAGTTGTCTGTGGACCACTTGCAGTATCTTTCGGTTATACACCACAAAGCTCCAATAGTGTGGGACATGCTCTGTTCTTACATGATATGGTATGCTTTTACAAGACAGATTTTAACATGCAGCTAAAGAATCTTTAGTAGATTAAAGATGCTTTAAAGATAACTACAGTATACCTTTTTCTATACGAGAAAAATTATTTCTACATTTAAAATAGAAACTTAATTTTTTTTTGAAAAATTATGTCAGAAATCTCATAGAATCATAGAATCATAGAATTATAGAATCAACCAGGTTGGAAGAAACCTCAAAGATCATCGAGTCCAACCCTACCATTGTTACTAGACCATGGCACTAAGTGCCACATCCAGTCTAGTCTTGAAAACCTCCAGGGATGGTGAATCCACCATCTCCCCGGGCAGCCCATTCCAATATCTTATTACTATCTACTAATATGCAACCTAAACCACCCCTGGCAGAGCTTGAGTCTGTGCCCTCTTGTCCTACCGCTGGTTGCCTGTGAGATGAGACCAATCCCCACCTCACTCCAACCTCCTTTCAGGGAGTTGTAGAGGGCAATAAGGTCTCCCCTGAGTCTCCTCTTCTCCAGAGTAAATGATCCCAAATCCCTTAGCCTCTCCTCATAGCACTTGTGCTCAAGTCCCTTCACCAGCCTCAGTGCTCTTCTCTGGACCTGCTCCAGCACCTCAATATCCTTCCTGAACTGAGGGGTCCAGAACTGCACACAGTACTTAAGATGTGGCCTCAGCAGTGCTGAGTACAGGGGCAGAATCACCTCCCTGGTCCTGCTGACCACGCTGGTCCTGATCCAGGCCAGGATGCCATTGGCCTTCTTGGCCACCTAAGCACACTGCTGGCTCATGTTCAGCTTTCTAGCTATCCAAACTCCCAGGTCCCTTTCTGCCTGGCTGCTCTCCAGCCACTCTGTCCCCAGCCTGTAGCACTGCATGGGTCAGCCCATCTCTCCAGCCTATTCAACTACTATTTACACATCACTTATTATGTAGCAACGTTTCACTAGACTTTTACTGGCTATCTGGTATAACTATATACTTTTTAAATAAGTTTCTTATGATTATCTTAAATTTTCTTTATATCCTGTTATCATATCAGTCAACAGTTCACCATGTGCACCATCAGTGATATTAAGATGCTGTATCTCTTAGGCACATTTTCTAGGGTCTTGCTATATTTAGTAATTTAACTCTGTAGTGATTTCTCTACCTAAAAATTCTACATGACAAAAATGTCTATGCAGCTGTTGACAGCAAGATACTGTGGATTAACTAAGCCATGTAAACCTCGAGACTTACATTTCTCCCTGTGTTGCATTTTATTTTAAATTTTTCACGTGCCTCTTCTTAGTTTGAAGTCATTGTATGAATGATTTTGTTGCCATATTTTGCACTTTTTATAATGTTTCACTAAAATCAGCAAACACACTCTGGTTTAGATCTAGGTTAATTTGAAAATAATGAATTATAGGCCCACAGCCTTTCTCATGAAAGCATAAAGAGTTTCTTGGATCTTTTACATAGGAAAAGTGTATATCTATTTTTTGTATCCTAGGTTGCCAGCTGACCAGGCAGTTAGATACCCTCCTCTATAAAGGACATAAATTTTTTTTCCTTTACAGCCATTCATTGAAGTAAAATGCCAACATAATTTGCATTACAGTTACCTATGAGTAACATGGATGGGACTTGAAAATGCCTGGGGAAACATTAACAGTATTTTCTACATGTCAGAA
Source organism: Acanthisitta chloris (assembly GCF_000695815.1). NCBI lineage: Eukaryota > Metazoa > Chordata > Aves > Passeriformes > Acanthisittidae > Acanthisitta > Acanthisitta chloris. Next base: position 25,675 of record NW_008669636.1, read on the forward strand.
CATTAAAGATGTTACCCACAAGACCCTACTATCTGTCAAACTAATTCTACATGCAGAAATCTTGAAGTGCTTTTCCATGTGCCATTCTTTAAAGTCAAATAAGATCTTTTTGCTTGTCTCCTTTCTAAACAAAATTTTTTAGTCTTCAATTTATTCCTGTGACCTCTTTTCTACATCCTGCTTTTGTGGTTTTTTTCATGTTGCCTCCTGATCTTTTAATAGTCTTTTCAAGAAAGTGCTTACTGGTTAGGCACTGAAGAAATATGGCATATTTACACCATTTCATTTAGATCTATTTAATAACATCAGGGCAAAATGTGAAATGCCTTGCAGATGTAATATTTCCTAGAGGTGAAGATGTGAGAATTATAATATGTCAATGACATAGCCATTTAAATAATTTGGGAGAGCAAAGCTTAGCATTAATGCTAAACAAATATTAATAATTTACATTCAAAAAGGTACACTGCAAAAATAGCTACTTCCAAAACCAGCAGAACAAAAATAAGGAGTTTAAATGCAAATATGTTCTCTGTAAGTGAAAAATACATCTCTATTTTGCAAAGTTGGGTCACTGAGAGAAAAAACAAACTTACTTTTTTTCCCCTCCTATATGGAGCTAGTCTGGGATTCAAAGATGTTTTGACAAAGCATGGAAATAGTACTGAGACAAATCTAACAGGACAGGTGACAAACAAGCTTTTCAGTGCACAAGTGGCTTGAATTTCAGCTCATGATTTTTTTTCAGTCAGAGCAGCAGAACTTGTTCACCTGTTAGAAAACAAACTTTCCTATCCACCAACTCTTTGGGTTTTTTTTTCTATTATATTATAAATTATCTTTTTAGTTCTTAATTAATCTTCCTAAATTTGCACACCATGGAACAGGCAGAATGCAAAGAGTTGGAAATAAGGTTACTGAGAAAATCTGAGACTTGAAGCAACTATTTCTCCCCTCTTGCTGCTCTGTAAACATGCCAGTCCCTGAATTGTTACCCTGCTGATGAACTGAAATAATTGATGTTACTCAGCAAGCAAGGGTTACATTTCTTGGCACACTTTGTCATAGAGAATTATTTCTTGTACTACATGTTTCTTGAGGTATGTGTTTTCTTTATGATATGTAGCACTGCACATGCAGCACTTTAATACCAATGTACTCTGAGTTTAAAATTAGTCCATTTCTGGTAAATTTAACAGGTATGGCACAAGTTCAAGAATGAACTAAAACAGGGCATTGTCAGGAGATGTTCACCTTAGTATATTTATGTCTGTGTACTTTCCTTCACTCTTCTGTGATTACCTCCCACTTACATTAATGAAAGTCATGTGCTTCCACCAGGGGAAGAACAGTACTTTGAAGGTGAAATATGAAAACCCTCTTGCCTCTATAACTTTTTAAGGAAAATATATTTTATAACTGTAGCAGCAGTTATATCTGACAGAAGAAGCAATAATGCTTTGCTGTCTCTCAAATATGTATCCATGTCTGTGCTGTTTTTAAATGCAGTGACTATAACTCGATCGATGATGTAGAAACTGCTTTTGCTTGAAATACCTTTCCTGGAAGATGGCATTTTAGATTACCTTGCTCTTGAGAAGAACATGAAGCATCTTTCTTTGGATGTGGCATTAAAAGAAGTGTTTGTCATCTGTGTTATTAATCCTAAACAAAAAGTACCACCATTTCACATCGAAGTTTCAGATTACAACAAAACATAAATTCTGTCCTTTATATAGAATCCTAGAATAGTTTAAGTTGACAAAGACCTTTAAGATAATCGAGTCCAGCTGTTAACCTAACATCAAGTCCACCACTAGACCATGTCCTCAAGTGTCACATCTATAAGGTCTTTAAAATGCCCCTGTGTATAGTGACACAATGCCTTGCTTGGGTAGCCTGTTCCAGTGCTTGAAAACCCTTTGAATGAAGATTTTTTTCCTAACGTACAATCTAAGCCTCCCCCAGCACAACTTGAGGCCATTTTCTCTCGTCCTATCACTTGCTATTTGGGAGGAGAGACTGAAATCTCTCTACAACCTCCTTTGAAGTAGTTGTAGAAAGCTGTAAGATCTATCCTCTGCTTCTTATTCTCCAGTCTAAACAGCATTAACTCAGTAACTCCACATGAGGACTGTGGATTAACCCTGGCTGGACACAGGGTGCCCACCAAGTTGCTTTATCACTCTCCCTCCTCAATTGGACTGAGCAAGAAAAGTCACTCAACAATTACCAACAATAGCAAGACAGACTTGATTTTTGGAAATTAATTTATTACCAATCAAATCCGAATTGGTTAATGAGAAATAAAATCAAATGTTCAAACATCTTTCCACCATTCGTTGCTTCTTCCCAAGTTCAACTTCATTCCTCAACTCTCTACCTCTTCCCCTTGCACAGCACAGGGGTACAGGGAATGGGGGTACCATCAATTCCTAATACTTAGTCTCTGCCTCTTCTTTCTCCTCAAACTCCTAGTTTCTGTTACTGACTGTATGTCTATCCCGGTCCAATTAGACTCAGGTGTGTTCATTCAATTCCCCCAAAGTGAATTAAGACACAAAGAAGGTCAAAATACCATTAAGGAGTGAGACTTTACTACTGGTCACAGAAGGGGGAGAGAAGGGGCAACAGAAAAATTAGAAACAGAAAAGGAGGATAGTTAGAAGTAAGCAAGATTTGGTAAGCCAAAGCAGACACAGACACCTCCATGGATTCAGATGATCCATAGTCATGTAGAAGAAGGGATAGTCATCACCATAGGTCCAGCAGCATTCCAATTATCTGTAGTTGCGTAGAAATAGGGATAATCGACTCTGTAGGTCTAGAAGCACCAGTAGTCGTGCAGAAATGGAGATAGGTATCTCCATAGGTCTAGCAGTGTTGGTCATGCAGAAATGGAGATAGTCACCTCCATAGGTCCAGTAGCATTCTGATGATCCATAGTTGTCTTTGCTTTGGTGATGGATTTGCACACTCACTCTAGACACTGGTTCTTTTTTATAGGGCTCTGCCAGGGCACTGATTGGTCAGTGGGGTGAGATCATAGCAATTCCCAGAGAAGGCACCACATCCTGAGATTTGGGTGGGGCCAGAGATTTACAGTGGACAATGGTGCCTCTTGTCTTGGCAGATGTAGGGGATGTTGGTCCTTATCTGTTAGTTGGAGGATTTCCGTGGTGGACAGTGGTGCCTCACTATCTCAGCAGCTAGAGGATTTCCATGGCTGGAGGCATCCTGTGGCTCAGCAAGCTTTGAGGTAATCAACCAGCCTTTGCCCCACAACAAGCCATTAAAACCAGGTAATGGAGAAACAAACATTTCTTAAACATCCCTTACAATGTCATATGGTATGGAATATTCTTTTTGGTCAGTCTGGGTCAGCTATCCCATCTATGTGCTCTCCCAATCTCTTGCCTGCCCCTAGGCTACCAGCTTTTTGGTATGAGGGAAGATGTTGGAAAGACCAGCCTTGATGCTCTGGGATTACTGCTCAGCAGTAGCCAAAACACTGGTGTGCTATCAACATTTTCCTAGATACAAAGAACGGCACTATGAGGGATGCTATGGGTTCCAGATAGGCACAATATAATCTCTATCCCTTATTCCATATATTTGTGTCATATTCAGTTACACATTATTTAATTAATTTACATATCTTCTAAGCAGTCTATTGTATTGAATTCTGATTACTGAAATACCTTAACAACAGTTACAACTTATACAGCATACTTAAACCATCTTTATACCCAACATAGACTTATACTTTCTCTTTAGTTAACTTAGTTAATTAGGTAGTATTAAATACTCCCTGTCCTCTACCAGATACTATTATCCCATTCTTTACACTTCCTCCAGTTCTTCAATGCCCTTATATTGAAGCACCCAAAACTGAACACACTTAACCCTGGCCTGGGTCATGGTGTCTCAGGAGCTGGAATGCAAGGCATTTTCAGCTGCTGTTGCCTGGCCACTCACATTCAGCCTCAGGGATGCACTAAGAGTTGCCTTTAAATTAATAGTTCATGGGACACAAGCAAAACCAGTTGAAGAACACATTTGGTTAACAAATTCTATTTTTGCAACATAGAACTTGTATTAAATAAACATAGCTACCTCTGCTTGCTGCTAAAGATACTTGTGCACATTTTGGCTTACTGGCTTCAATAAAACTTTGCAAGTTATTCAGTCCTAATAATCACTGGCAGTCTGAAGCAAACGAAGGTCTCCATTTTAAAGTATGATTATGCTCTTCAGTCAGGTACTCAGCTTAAATATACAGAATCATGTTTTCATCTCTCTTCTTTGCCCTGATGTAAAAAATGAACTTTAACCAGAACCTCTCACTCATCAGATAAAGTACCTATTTTGTCCCAATGTACCATGAGGACAGAGAAGAACTGTGTCTAACAGCAAAACCCATTTTCTTCCCAGTCCTTGTTATAACTAGAAAAATAACTTCTTAGTGAAAACCATTATATGCAACAGGTATGAACTGAAAGACAGACCACTGCTGGTGAATATTTTGACACTTTTCTCTCTGGCAATGCTGTAGATTTCACTTGTGAGTTCTAAGAGTTAAGGAAACATATTAATAACCTAAATATTTTTTTCAAATCAAGTAGGTGCTGTAAATTGAGATGAGTTTAACAATTTTTTTGGGTCTCTTTTGTTTGCTTGCATTTATTTTTTTTAATGATGATGGGTTTAGAAAATAATTGAGAATACAAAGGTAATTGAAGATGGATGCTGGTGGGGACATAACCTTCTACCACCTACCAATGAATTCTTAGCACTTTTTTATTATTATTGTTATTGTTATTACTATTATTATCATCATAGTCATAATCATCATCAATTATTATGAAATGCAATTAGTAAATTTTAGGCAAAATGGAATACATAAAATAACAAATAGAAATTATATTAATTAATTGTAGATAAATATGAATTAATGC